>NW_027069155.1:0-141216 GCF_037157495.1 Lathamus discolor
GTCACCTCTCACTTTCCTACCTGAAAGTCCAATTGAATCCTACATCTCCTGTGCTTGATCTTTGTGAGCAGTAGCAGAATATAGTACTTACGTTTGGACTCTGCTGAAACAGCAGAAGAGACAGTCCAGAAAGTTCCCACTGGTCATCTTCAGAGCACAGCGATCTTTGCAACTCTGCAACAGACATTGCTGTCACTCCTCCCTTTCCTGCCTGAAAGACCAACTGTATCCACAATCTCTGTGCCCGCTCTCTGCTGAGCAGCAACAGAGAGAGTAGAGCAGGAATGTTGAGACAGTGCTAAAGCAGCAGAAGAGCCTTTGCAAAAAAGCTCCTGCTGATCATGTTTAGCACACAGTGAGCTTTAAACTGTGACACAAACATTGCTGCCACTCTTCACTCTTTCTCCTAAAAGTGCATTTGAATCCTACGTTTCTGGTGCGCTCTCTCGTTTCGAGAGGAGTTGTGACAGGGGAGGACGAGCGCTTGGACTCTAATCCCACAGCCGAAGGGCCAGCAGGGAAACTGCTGCTGGGCATCTTCAGCACACAGTGAGCTTTGCAACTCTGAAACACACATTGCTGTCACCTCTCACTTTCCTACCTCAAAGTCCAATTGAATCCTACATCTCCTGTGCTTGCTCTTGGTGAGCAGTAGCAGAATATAGCACTTACGTTTGGACTCTGCTGAAACAGCAGAAGAGACAGTCCAGAAAGTTCCCACTGATCATCTTCAGAGCACAGTGAGCTTTGCAACGCTGAAACACACATTGCTGTCACTCCTCACTTCATCTCCTAATAGTCCCTTTGAATCCATGGTCTCTCGCGCCCTCTCTCGTTTGAACAGCAGCAGTGACAGGTGAACACGAGCTCTTGGCCTCTGCTCCCACAGCCGAAGAGCCAGGAGTGAAAGCTCCGGCTGGGCATCTTCAGCAATTAGTCAGCTTTGCAACTGTGACACATATATTGCGGTTGCTCCTCACTTTCCTACCTCAAAGTCCAATTGAATCCAAAATCTCTGTGCCCTTTCTCTGCTGGGCAGCAGCAGAGAGAGTAGAGCAGGAACGTTTTGTCCCTGCTAAAAGAGCAGAAGAGCCAGGACAAAATGTTCCTGCAGATCATCTTCAGCGCACAGCGAGCTTTGCAACTCTGCAACACGCATTGCTGTCACTCCTCCCTTTCCTGCCTGAAAGACCAACTGAATCCACCATCTCTGTGCCCGCTCTCTGCTGAGCAGCAACAGAGAGAGTAGAGCAGGAATGTTGAGACTGTGCTAAAACAGCAGAAGAGCCTTGCAAAAAAGCTCCTGCTGATCATGTTTAGCACACAGTGAGCTTTAAACTGTGACACAAACATTGCTGCCACTCTTCACTCTTTCTCCTAAAAGTGCATTTGAATCCAACGTTTCTGGTGCGCTCTCTCGTTTCGAGAGGAGTTGTGACAGGGGAGGACGAGCGCTTGGACTCTAATCCCACAGCCGAAGGGCCAGCAGGGAAACTCCTGCTGGGCATCTTCAGCACACAGTGAGCTTTGCAACTCTGCAACACACATTGCTGTCACCTCTCACTTTCCTACCTCAAAGTCCAATTGAATCCTACATCTCCTGTGCTTGCTCTTTGTGAGCAGTAGCAGAATATAGCACTTACGTTTGGACTCTGCTGAAACAGCAGAAGAGACAGTCCAGAAAGTTCCCACGGGTCATCTTCAGAGCACAGCGATCTTTGCAACTCTGCAACAGACATTGCTGTCACTCCTCCCTTTCCTGCCTGAAGGACCAACTGAATCCACCATCTCTGTGCCCGCTCTCGGCTGAGCAGCAACAGAGAGAGTAGAGCAGGAATGTTGAGACTGTGCTAAAACAGCAGAAGAGCCTTGCAAAAAAGCTCCTGCTGATCATGTTTAGCACACAGCGAGCTTTAAACTGTGACACAAACATTGCTGTCACTCCTCACTTTATCTCCTAAAAGTGCATTTGAATCCAACGTTTCTGGTGCGCTCTCTCGTTTCGAGAGGAGTTGTGACAGGGGAGGACGAGCGCTTGGACTCTAATCCCACAGCCGAAGGGCCAGCAGGGAAACTCCTGCTGGGCATCTTCAGCACACAGTGAGCTTTGCAACTCTGAAACACACATTGCTGTCACCTCTCACTTTCCTACCTCAAAGTCCAATTGAATCCCACATCTCCTGTGCTTGCTCTTTGTGAGCAGTAGCAGAATATAGCACTTACGTTTGGACTCTGCTGAAACAGCAGAAGAGACAGTCCAGAAAGTTCCCACGGGTCATCTTCAGAGCACAGCGATCTTTGCAACTCTGCAACAGACATTGCTGTCACTCCTCCCTTTCCTGCCTGAAGGGCCAACTGAATCCACCATCTCTGTGCCCGCTCTCGGCTGAGCAGCAACAGAGAGAGTAGAGCAGGAATGTTGAGACTGTGCTAAAACAGCAGAAGAGCCTTGCAAAAAAGCTCCTGCTGATCATGTTTAGCACACAGCGAGCTTTAAACTGTGACACAAACATTGCTGTCACTCCTCACTTTATCTCCTAAAAGTGCATTTGAATCCAACGTTTCTGGTGCGCTCTCTCGTTTCGAGAGGAGTTGTGACAGGGGAGGACAAGCGCTTGGACTCTAATCCCACAGCCGAAGGGCCAGCAGGGAAACTCCTGCTGGGCATCTTCAGCACACAGTGAGCTTTGTAACTCTGCAACACACATTGCTGTCACTCCTCCCTTTCCTGCCTGAAAGACCAATTGATTCCAACATCTCTGTGCCCGCTCTCTGCTGAGCAGCAACAGAAAGAGAGGAGCAGGAATGTTTAGACTGGGCTAAAACAGCAGAAGTGCCTTGCAAAAAAGCTCCTGCTGATCATGCTTAGCACACAGTGAGCTTTAAACTGTGACACAAACATTGCTGCCACTCTTCACTCTTTCTCCTAAAAGTGCATTTGAATCCAACGTTTCTGGTGCGCGCTCTCGTTTCGAGAGGAGTTGTGACAGGGGAGGACGAGCGCTTGGACTCTAATCCCACAGCTGAAGGGCCAGCAGGTAAACTCCTGCTGGGCATCTTCAGCACACAGTGAGCTTTGCAACTCTGAAACACACATTGCTGTCACCTCTCACTTTCCTACCTCAAAGTCCAATTGAATCCTACATCTCCTGTGCTTGCTCTTTGTGAGCAGTAGCAGAATATAGCACTTACGTCTGGACTGTGCTGAAACAGCAGAAGAGACAGTCCAGAAAGTTCCCACTGGTCATCTTCAGCGCACAGTGAGCTTTGCAACGCTGAAACACACATTGCTGTCTCTCCTCACTTCATCTCCTAATAGTCCCTTTGAATCCATGGTCTCTCGCGCCCTCTCTCGTTTGAACAGCAGCAGTGACAGGTGAACACGAGCTCTTGGCCTCTGCTCCCACAGCCGAAGAGCCAGGAGTGAAAGCTCCGGCTGGGCATCTTCAGCAATTAGTCAGCTTTGCAACTGTGACACATATATTGCGGTTGCTCCTCACTTTCCTACCTCAAAGTCCAATTGAATCCAAAATCTCTGTGCCCTTTCTCTGCTGGGCAGCAGCAGAGAGAGTAGAGCAGGAACGTTTTGTCCCTGCTAAAAGAGCAGAAGAGCCAGGACAAAATGTTCCTGCAGATCATGTTCAGCGCACAGCGATCTTTGCAACTCTGCAACACGCATTGCTGTCACTCCTCCCTTTCCTGCCTGAAAGACCAACTGAATCCACCATCTCTGTGCCCGCTCTCTGCTGAGCAGCAACAGAGAGAGTAGAGCAGGAATGTTGAGACTGTGCTAAAGCAGCAGAAGAGCCTTGCAAAAAAGCTCCTGCTGATCATGTTTAGCACACAGCGAGCTTTAAACTGTGACACAAACATTGCTGTCACTCCTTCACTTTATCTCCTAAAAGTGCATTTGAATCCAACGTTTCTGGTGCGCTCTCTCGTTTCGAGAGGAGTTGTGACAGGGGAGGACGAGCGCTTGGACTCTAATCCCACAGCCGAAGGGCCAGCAGGGAAACTCCTCCTGGGCATCTTCAGCACACAGTGAGCTTTGCAACTCTGCAACACACATTGCTGTCACTCCTCCCTTTCCTGCCTGAAAGACCAATTGATTCCAACATCTCTGTGCCCGCTCTCGGCTGAGCAGCAACAGAGAGAGTAGAGCAGGAATGTTGAGACTGTTCTAAAACAGCAGAAGAGCCTTGCAAAAAAGCTCCTGCTGATCATGTTTAGCACACAGCGAGCTTTAAACTGTGACACAAACATTGCTGTCACTCCTCACTTTATCTCCTAAAAGTGCATTTGAATCCAACGTTTCTGGTGCGCTCTCTCGTTTCGAGAGGAGTTGTGACAGGGGAGGACGAGCGCTTGGACTCTAATCCCACAGCCGAAGGGCCAGCATGGAAACTCCTGCTGGGCATCTTCAGCACACAGTGAGCTTTGCAACTCTGCAACACACATTGCTGTCACTCCTCCCTTTCCTGCCTGAAAGACCAATTGATTCCAACATCTCTCTGCCCGCTCTCGGCTGAGCAGCAACAGAAAGAGTGGAGCAGGAATGTTTAGACTGGGCTAAAACAGCAGAAGTGCCTTGCAAAAAAGCTCCTGCTTATTATGTTTAGCACGCAGCGAGCTTTAAACTGTGACACAAACATTGCTGCCACTCTTCACTCTTTCTCCTAAAAGTGCATTTGAATCCAACGTTTCTGGTGCGCTCTCTCGTTTCGAGAGGAGTTGTGACAGGGGAGGACGAGCGCTTGGACTCTAATCCCACAGCCGAAGGGCCAGCAGGGAAACTCCTGCTGGGCATCTTCAGCACACAGTGAGCTTTGCAACTCTGCAACACACATTGCTGTCACCTCTCACTTTCCTACCTGAAAGTCCAATTGAATCCTACATCTCCTGTGCTTGCTCTTTGTGAGCAGTAGCAGAATATAGTACTTACGTTTGGACTCTGCTGAAACAGCAGGAGAGACAGTCCAGAAAGTTCCCACTGGTCATCTTCAGAGCACAGCGATCTTTGCAACTCTGCAACAGACATTGCTGTCACTCCTCCCTTTCCTGCCTGAAAGACCAACTGTATCCACAATCTCTGTGCCCGCTCTCTGCTGAGCAGCAACAGAGAGAGTAGAGCAGGAATGTTGAGACAGTGCTAAAGCAGCAGAAGAGCCTTTGCAAAAAAGCTCCTGCTGATCATGTTTAGCACACAGTGAGCTTTAAACTGTGACACAAACATTGCTGCCAGTCTTCACTCTTTCTCCTAAAAGTGCATTTGAATCCAACGTTTCTGGTGCGCTCTGTCGTTTCGAGAGGAGTTGTAACAGGGGAGGACGAGCGCTTGGACTCTAATCCCACAGCAGAAGGGCCAGCAGGGAAACTCCTGCTGGGCATCTTCAGCACACAGTGAGCTTTGCAACTCTGAAACACACATTGCTGTCACCTCTCACTTTCCTACCTCAAAGTCCAATTGAATCCTACATCTCCTGTGCTTGCTCTTGGTGAGCAGTAGCAGAATATAGCACTTACGTTTGGACTCTGCTGAAACAGCAGAAGAGACAGTCCAGAAAGTTCCCACTGATCATCTTCAGCGCACAGTGAGCTTTGCAACGCTGAAACACACATTGCTGTCACTCCTCACTTCATCTCCTAATAGTCCCTTTGAATCCATGGTCTCTCGCGCCCTCTCTCGTTTGAACAGCAGCAGTGACAGGTGAACACGAGCTCTTGGCCTCTGCTCCCACAGCCGAAGAGCCAGGAGTGAAAGCTCCGGCTGGGCATCTTCAGCAATTAGTCAGCTTTGCAACTGTGACACATATATTGCGGTTGCTCCTCACTTTCCTACCTCAAAGTCCAATTGAATCCAAAATCTCTGTGCCCTTTCTCTGCTGGGCAGCAGCAGAGAGAGTAGAGCAGGAACGTTTTGTCCCTGCTAAAAGAGCAGAAGAGCCAGGACAAAATGTTCCTGCAGATCATCTTCAGCGCACAGCGAGCTTTGCAACTCTGCAACACGCATTGCTGTCACTCCTCCCTTTCCTGCCTGAAAGACCAACTGAATCCACCATCTCTGTGCCCGCTCTCTGCTGAGCAGCAACAGAGAGAGTAGAGCAGGAATGTTGAGACTGTGCTAAAGCAGCAGAAGAGCCTTGCAAAAAAGCTCCTGCTGATCATGTTTAGCACACAGCGAGCTTTAAACTGTGACACAAACATTGCTGTCACTCCTCACTTTATCTCCTAAAAGTGCATTTGAATCCAACGTTTCTGGTGCGCTCTCTCGTTTCGAGAGGAGTTGTGACAGGGGAGGACAAGCGCTTGGACTCTAATCCCACAGCCGAAGGGCCAGCAGGGAAACTCCTGCTGGGCATCTTCAGCACACAGTGAGCTTTGTAACTCTGCAACACACATTGCTGTCACTCCTCCCTTTCCTGCCTGAAAGACCAATTGATTCCAACATCTCTGTGCCCGCTCTCTGCTGAGCAGCAACAGAAAGAGAGGAGCAGGAATGTTTAGACTGGGCTAAAACAGCAGAAGTGCCTTGCAAAAAAGCTCCTGCTGATCATGCTTAGCACACAGTGAGCTTTAAACTGTGACACAAACATTGCTGCCACTCTTCACTCTTTCTCCTAAAAGTGCATTTGAATCCAACGTTTCTGGTGCGCGCTCTCGTTTCGAGAGGAGTTGTGACAGGGGAGGACGAGCGCTTGGACTCTAATCCCACAGCTGAAGGGCCAGCAGGTAAACTCCTGCTGGGCATCTTCAGCACACAGTGAGCTTTGCAACTCTGCAACACACATTGCTGTCACCTCTCACTTTCCTACCTGAAAGTCCAATTGAATCCTACATCTCCTGTGCTTGCTCTTTGTGAGCAGTAGCAGAATATAGCAGTTACGTCTGGACTGTGCTGAAACAGCAGAAGAGACAGTCCAGAAAGTTCCCACTGATCATCTTCAGCGCACAGTGAGCTTTGCAACGCTGAAACACACATTGCTGTCACTCCTCACTTCATCTCCTAATAGTCCCTTTGAATCCATGGTCTCTCGCGCCCTCTCTCGTTTGAACAGCAGCAGTGACAGGTGAACACGAGCTCTTGGCCTCTGCTCCCACAGCCGAAGAGCCAGGAGTGAAAGCTCCGGCTGGGCATCTTCAGCAATTAGTCAGCTTTGCAACTGTGACACATATATTGCGGTTGCTCCTCACTTTCCTACCTCAAAGTCCAATTGAATCCAAAATCTCTGTGCCCTTTCTCTGCTGGGCAGCAGCAGAGAGAGTAGAGCAGGAACGTTTTGTCCCTGCTAAAAGAGCAGAAGAGCCAGGACAAAATGTTCCTGCAGATCATGTTCAGCGCACAGCGATCTTTGCAACTCTGCAACACGCATTGCTGTCACTCCTCCCTTTCCTGCCTGAAAGACCAACTGAATCCACCATCTCTGTGCCCGCTCTCTGCTGAGCAGCAACAGAGAGAGTAGAGCAGGAATGTTGAGACTGTGCTAAAGCAGCAGAAGAGCCTTGCAAAAAAGCTCCTGCTGATCATGTTTAGCACACAGCGAGCTTTAAACTGTGACACAAACATTGCTGTCACTCCTCACTCTATCTCCTAAAAGTGCATTTGAATCCAACGTTTCTGGTGCGCTCTCTCGTTTCGAGAGGAGTTGTGACAGGGGAGGACGAGCGCTTGGACTCTAATCCCACAGCCGAAGGGCCAGCAGGGAAACTCCTCCTGGGCATCTTCAGCACACAGTGAGCTTTGCAACTCTGCAACACACATTGCTGTCACTCCTCCCTTTCCTGCCTGAAAGACCAATTGATTCCAACATCTCTGTGCCCGCTCTCGGCTGAGCAGCAACAGAGAGAGTAGAGCAGGAATGTTGAGACTGTTCTAAAACAGCAGAAGAGCCTTGCAAAAAAGCTCCTGCTGATCATGTTTAGCACACAGCGAGCTTTAAACTGTGACACAAACATTGCTGTCACTCCTCACTTTATCTCCTAAAAGTGCATTTGAATCCAACGTTTCTGGTGCGCTCTCTCGTTTCGAGAGGAGTTGTGACAGGGGAGGACGAGCGCTTGGACTCTAATCCCACAGCCGAAGGGCCAGCAGGGAAACTCCTGCTGGGCATCTTCAGCACACAGTGAGCTTTGCAACTCTGCAACACACATTGCTGTCACTCCTCCATTTCTTGCCTGAAAGACCAATTGATTCCAACATCTCTCTGCCCGCTCTCTGCTGAGCAGCAACAGAAAGAGTGGAGCAGGAATGTTTAGACTGGGCTAAAACAGCAGAAGTGCCTTGCAAAAAAGCTCCTGCTTATTATGTTTAGCACGCAGCGAGCTTTAAACTGTGACACAAACATTGCTGCCACTCTTCACTCTTTCTCCTAAAAGTGCATTTGAATCCAACGTCTCTGGTGCGCTCTCTCGTTTCGAGAGGAGTTGTGACAGGGGAGGACGAGCGCTTGGACTCTAATCCCACAGCCGAAGGGCCAGCAGGGAAACTCCTGCTGGGCATCTTCAGCACACAGTGAGCTTTGCAACTCTGAAACACACATTGCTGTCACCTCTCACTTTCCTGCCTGAATGTCCAATTGAATCCTACATCTCCTGTGCTTGCTCTTTGGGAGCAGTAGCAGAATATAGCACTTACGTTTGGACTCTGCTGAAACAGCAGAAGAGACAGTCCAGAAAGTTCCCACTGGTCATCTTCAGAGCACAGCGATCTTTGCAACTCTGCAACAGACATTGCTGTCACTCCTCCCATTCCTGCCTGAAAGACCAACTGAATCCACCATCTCTGTGCCCGCTCTCGGCTGAGCTGCAACAGAGAGAGCAGAGCAGGAATGTTGAGACTGTTCTAAAACAGCAGAAGAGCCTTGCAAAAAAGCTCCTGCTGATCATGTTTAGCACACAGCGAGCTTTAAACTGTGACACAAACATTGCTGTCACTCCTCACTTTATCTCCTAAAAGTGCATTTGAATCCAACGTTTCTGGTGCGCTCTCTCGTTTCGAGAGGAGTTGTGACAGGGGAGGACGAGCGCTTGGACTCTAATCCCACAGCCGAAGGGCCAGCAGGGAAACTCCTGCTGGGCATCTTCAGCACACAGTGAGCTTTGCAACTCTGCAACACACATTGCTGTCACCTCTCACTTTCCTACCTCAAAGTCCAATTGAATCCTACATCTCCTGTGCTTGCTCTTGGTGAGCAGTAGCAGAATATAGCACTTACGTTTGGACTCTGCTGAAACAGCAGAAGAGACAGTCCAGAAAGTTCCCACTGATCATCTTCAGCGCACAGTGAGCTTTGCAACTCTGAAACACACATTGCTGTCACTCCTCACTTCATCTCCTAATAGTCCCTTTGAATCCATGGTCTCTCGCGCCCTCTCTCGTTTGAACAGCAGCAGTGACAGGTGAACACGAGCTCTTGGCCTCTGCTCCCACAGCCGAAGAGCCAGGAGTGAAAGCTCCGGCTGGGCATCTTCAGCAATTAGTCAGCTTTGCAACTGTGACACATATATTGCGGTTGCTCCTCACTTTCCTACCTCAAAGTCCAATTGAATCCAAAATCTCTGTGCCCTTTCTCTGCTGGGCAGCAGCAGAGAGAGTAGAGCCGGAACGTTTTGTCCCTGCTAAAAGAGCAGAAGAGCCAGGACAAAATGTTCCTGCAGATCATCTTCAGCGCACAGCGAGCTTTGCAACTCTGCAACACGCATTGCTGTCACTCCTCCCTTTCCTGCCTGAAAGACCAACTGAATCCACCATCTCTGTGCCCGCTCTCGGCTGAGCAGCAACAGAGAGAGTAGAGCAGGAATGTTGAGACTGTGCTAAAACAGCAGAAGAGCCTTGCAAAAAAGCTCCTGCTGATCATGTTTAGCACACAGTGAGCTTTAAACTGTGACACAAACATTGCTGCCACTCTTCACTCTTTCTCCTAAAAGTGCATTTCAACCCAACGTTTCTGGTGCGCTCTCTCGTTTCGAGAGGAGTTGTGACAGGGGAGGACGAGCGCTTGGACTCTAATCCCACAGCTGAAGGGCCAGCAGGGAAAATCCTGCTGGGCATCTTCAGCACACAGTGAGCTTTGCAACTCTAAAACACACATTGCTGTCACCTCTCACTTTCCTACCTGAAAGTCCAATTGATTCCAAACTCTCTGTGCCCGCTCTCTGCTGAGCAGCAACAGAAAGAGAGGAGCAGGAATGTTTAGACTGTGCTAAAACAGCAGAAGAGCCTTGCAAAAAAGCTCCTGCTTATCATGTTTAGCACACAGCGAGCTTTGAACTGTGACACAAACATTGCTGTCACTCTTCACTCTGTCTCCTAAAAGTGCATTTGAATCCAACGTTTCTGGTGCGCGCTCTCGTTTCGAGAGGAGCTGTGACAGGGGAGGACGAGCGCTTGGACTCTAATGCCACAGCCGAAGGGCCAGCAGGGAAACTCCTGCTGGGCATCTTCAGCACACAGTGAGCTTTGCAACTCTGCAACACACATTGCTGTCACCTCTCACTTTCCTACCTCAAAGTCCAATTGAATCCTACATCTCCTGTGCTTGCTCTTGGTGAGCAGTAGCAGAATATAGCACTTACGTTTGGACTCTGCTGAAACAGCAGAAGAGCCTTGCAAAAAAGCTCCTGCTGATCATGTTTAGCACACAGCGAGCTTTAAACTGTGACACAAACATTGCTGTCACTCCTCACTTTATCTCCTAAAAGTGCATTTGAATCCAACGTTTCTGGTGCGCTCTCTCGTTTCGAGAGGAGTTGTGACATGGGAGGACGAGCGCTTGGAATCTAATCCCACAGCCGAAGGGCCAGCAGGGAAACTCCTGCTGGGCATCTTCAGCACACAGTGAGCTTTGCAACTCTGCAACACACATTGCTGTCACTCCTCCCTTTCCTGCCTGAAAGACCAATTGATTCCAACATCTCTGTGCCCGCTCTCTGCTGAGCAGCAACAGAAAGAGAGGAGCAGGAATGTTTAGACTGGGCTAAAACAGCAGAAGTGCCTTGCAAAAAAGCTCCTGCTGATCATGTTTAGCACACAGTGAGCTTTAAACTGTGACACAAACATTGCTGCCACTCTTCACTCTTTCTCCTAAAAGTGCATTTGAATCCAACGTTTCTGGTGCGCTCTCTCGTTTCGAGAGGAGTTGTGACAGGGGAGGACGAACGCTTGGACTCTAATCCCTCAGCCGAAGGGCCAGCAGGTAAACTCCTGCTGGGCATCTTCAGCACACAGTGAGCTTTGCAACTCTGAAACACACATTGCTGTCACCTCTCACTTTCCTACCTCAAAGTCCAATTGAATCCTACATCTCCTGTGCTTGCTCTTTGTGAGCAGTAGCAGAATATAGCACTTACGTTTGGACTCTGCTGAAACAGCAGAAGAGACAGTCCAGAAAGTTCCCACTGATCATCTTCAGCGCGCAGTGAGCTTTGCAACGCTGAAACACACATTGCTGTCACTCCTCACTTCATCTCCTAATAGTCCCTTTGAATCCATGGTCTCTCGCGCCCTCTCTCGTTTGAACAGCAGCAGTGACAGGTGAACACGAGCTCTTGGCCTCTGCTCCCACAGCCGAAGAGCCAGGAGTGAAAGCTCCGGCTGGGCATCTTCAGCAATTAGTCAGCTTTGCAACTGTGACACATATATTGCGGTTGCTCCTCACTTTCCTACCTCAAAGTCCAATTGAATCCAAAATCTCTGTGCCCTTTCTCTGCTGGGCAGCAGCAGAGAGAGTAGAGCCGGAACGTTTTGTCCCTGCTAAAAGAGCAGAAGAGCCAGGACAAAATGTTCCTGCAGATCATCTTCAGCGCACAGCGATCTTTGCAACTCTGCAACACGCATTGCTGTCACTCCTCCCTTTCCTGCCTGAAAGACCAACTGAATCCACCATCTCTGTGCCCGCTCTCTGCTGAGCAGCAACAGAGAGAGTAGAGCAGGAATGTTGAGACTGTTCTAAAACAGCAGAAGAGCCTTGCAAAAAAGCTCCTGCTGATCATGTTTAGCACACAGAGAGCTTTAAACTGTGACACAAACATTGCTGTCACTCCTTCACTTTATCTCCTAAAAGTGCATTTGAATCCAACGTTTCTGGTGCGCTCTCTCGTTTCGAGAGGAGTCGTGACAGGGGAGGACGAGCGCTTGGACTCTAATGCCACAGCCGAAGGGCCAGCAGGGAAACTCCTGCTGGGCATCTTCAGCACACAGTGAGCTTTGCAACTCTGCAACACACATTGCTGTCACTCCTCCCTTTCCTGCCTGAAAGACCAATTGATTCCAACATCTCTGTGCCCGCTCTCTGCTGAGCAGCAACAGAAAGAGAGGAGCAGGAATGTTTAGACTGGGCTAAAACAGCAGAAGTGCCTTGCAAAAAAGCTCCTGCTGATCATGTTTAGCACACAGTGAGCTTTAAACTGTGACACAAACATTGCTGCCACTCTTCACTCTTTCTCCTAAAAGTGCATTTGAATCCAACGTTTCTGGTGCGCTCTCTCGTTTCGAGAGGAGTTGTGACAGGGGAGGACGAACGCTTGGACTCTAATCCCTCAGCCGAAGGGCCAGCAGGTAAACTCCTGCTTGGCATCTTCAGCACACAGTGAGCTTTGCAACTCTGAAACACACATTGCTGTCACCTCTCACTTTCCTACCTCAAAGTCCAATTGAATCCTACATCTCCTGTGCTTGCTCTTTGTGAGCAGTAGCAGAATATAGCACTTACGTTTGGACTCTGCTGAAACAGCAGAAGAGACAGTCCAGAAAGTTCCCACTGATCATCTTCAGCGCGCAGTGAGCTTTGCAACGCTGAAACACACATTGCTGTCACTCCTCACTTCATCTCCTAATAGTCCCTTTGAATCCATGGTCTCTCGCGCCCTCTCTCGTTTGAACAGCAGCAGTGACAGGTGAACACGAGCTCTTGGCCTCTGCTCCCACAGCCGAAGAGCCAGGAGTGAAAGCTCCGGCTGGGCATCTTCAGCAATTAGTCAGCTTTGCAACTGTGACACATATATTGCGGTTGCTCCTCACTTTCCTACCTCAAAGTCCAATTGAATCCAAAATCTCTGTGCCCTTTCTCTGCTGGGCAGCAGCAGAGAGAGTAGAGCAGGAACGTTTTGTCCCTGCTAAAAGAGCAGAAGAGCCAGGACAAAATGTTCCTGCAGATCATCTTCAGCGCACAGCGATCTTTGCAACTCTGCAACACGCATTGCTGTCACTCCTCCCTTTCCTGCCTGAAAGACCAACTGAATCCACCATCTCTGTGCCCGCTCTCGGCTGAGCACCAACAGAGAGAGTAGAGCAGGAATGTTGAGACTGTTCTAAAACAGCAGAAGAGCCTTGCAAAAAAGCTCCTGCTGATCATGTTTAGCACACAGAGAGCTTTAAACTGTGACACAAACATTGCTGTCACTCCTCACTTTATCTCCTAAAAGTGCATTTGAATCCAACGTTTCTGGTGCGCTCTCTCGTTTCGAGAGGAGTCGTGACAGGGGAGGACGAGCGCTTGGACTCTAATGCCACAGCCGAAGGGCCAGCAGGGAAACTCCTGCTGGGCATCTTCAGCACACAGTGAGCTTTGCAACTCTGCAACACACATTGCTGTCACTCCTCCCTTTCCTGCCTGAAAGACCAATTGATTCCAACATCTCTGTGCCCGCTCTCTGCTGAGCAGCAACAGAAAGAGAGGAGCAGGAATGTTTAGACTGGGCTAAAACAGCAGAAGTGCCTTGCAAAAAAGCTCCTGCTGATCATGTTTAGCACACAGTGAGCTTTAAACTGTGACACAAACATTGCTGCCACTCTTCACTCTTTCTCCTAAAAGTGCATTTGAATCCAACGTTTCTGGTGCGCTCTCTCGTTTCGAGAGGAGTTGTGACAGGGGAGGACGAGCGCTTGGACTCTAATCCCTCAGCCGAAGGGCCAGCAGGTAAACTCCTGCTTGGCATCTTCAGCACACAGTGAGCTTTGCAACTCTGAAACACACATTGCTGTCACCTCTCACTTTCCTACCTCAAAGTCCAATTGAATCCTACATCTCCTGTGCTTGCTCTTTGTGAGCAGTAGCAGAATATAGCACTTACGTTTGGACTCTGCTGAAACAGCAGAAGAGACAGTCCAGAAAGTTCCCACTGATCATCTTCAGCGCGCAGTGAGCTTTGCAACGCTGAAACACACATTGCTGTCACTCCTCACTTCATCTCCTAATAGTCCCTTTGAATCCATGGTCTCTCGCGCCCTCTCTCGTTTGAACAGCAGCAGTGACAGGTGAACACGAGCTCTTGGCCTCTGCTCCCACAGCCGAAGAGCCAGGAGTGAAAGCTCCGGCTGGGCATCTTCAGCAATTAGTCAGCTTTGCAACTGTGACACATATATTGCGGTTGCTCCTCACTTTCCTACCTCAAAGTCCAATTGAATCCAACATCTCTGTGCCCTTTCTCTGCTGGGCAGCAGCAGAGAGAGTAGAGCAGGAACGTTTTGTCCCTGCTAAAAGAGCAGAAGAGCCAGGACAAAATGTTCCTGCAGATCATCTTCAGCGCACAGCGATCTTTGCAACTCTGCAACACGCATTGCTGTCACTCCTCCCTTTCCTGCCTGAAAGACCAACTGAATCCACCATCTCTGTGCCCGCTCTCGGCTGAGCACCAACAGAGAGAGTAGAGCAGGAATGTTGAGACTGTTCTAAAACAGCAGAAGAGCCTTGCAAAAAAGCTCCTGCTGATCATGTTTAGCACACAGAGAGCTTTAAACTGTGACACAAACATTGCTGTCACTCCTCACTTTATCTCCTAAAAGTGCATTTGAATCCAACGTTTCTGGTGCGCTCTCTCGTTTCGAGAGGAGTCGTGACAGGGGAGGACGAGCGCTTGGACTCTAATGCCACAGCCGAAGGGCCAGCAGGGAAACTCCTGCTGGGCATCTTCAGCACACAGTGAGCTTTGCAACTCTGCAACACACATTGCTGTCACTCCTCCCTTTCCTGCCTGAAAGACCAATTGATTCCAACATCTCTGTGCCCGCTCTCTGCTGAGCAGCAACAGAAAGAGAGGAGCAGGAATGTTTAGACTGGGCTAAAACAGCAGAAGTGCCTTGCAAAAAAGCTCCTGCTGATCATGTTTAGCACACAGTGAGCTTTAAACTGTGACACAAACATTGCTGCCACTCTTCACTCTTTCTCCTAAAAGTGCATTTGAATCCAACGTTTCTGGTGCGCTCTCTCGTTTCGAGAGGAGTTGTGACAGGGGAGGACGAGCGCTTGGACTCTAATCCCTCAGCCGAAGGGCCAGCAGGTAAACTCCTGCTTGGCATCTTCAGCACACAGTGAGCTTTGCAACTCTGAAACACACATTGCTGTCACCTCTCACTTTCCTACCTCAAAGTCCAATTGAATCCTACATCTCCTGTGCTTGCTCTTTGTGAGCAGTAGCAGAATATAGCACTTACGTTTGGACTCTGCTGAAACAGCAGAAGAGACAGTCCAGAAAGTTCCCACTGATCATCTTCAGCGCGCAGTCAGCTTTGCAACGCTGAAACACACATTGCTGTCACTCCTCACTTCATCTCCTAATAGTCCCTTTGAATCCATGGTCTCTCGCGCCCTCTCTCGTTTGAACAGCAGCAGTGACAGGTGAACACGAGCTCTTGGCCTCTGCTCCCACAGCCGAAGAGCCAGGAGTGAAAGCTCCGGCTGGGCATCTTCAGCAATTAGTCAGCTTTGCAACTGTGACACATATATTGCGGTTGCTCCTCACTTTCCTACCTCAAAGTCCAATTGAATCCAAAATCTCTGTGCCCTTTCTCTGCTGGGCAGCAGCAGAGAGAGTAGAGCCGGAACGTTTTGTCCCTGCTAAAAGAGCAGAAGAGCCAGGACAAAATGTTCCTGCAGATCATCTTCAGCGCACAGCGAGCTTTGCAACTCTGCAACACGCATTGCTGTCACTCCTCCCTTTCCTGCCTGAAAGACCAACTGAATCCACCATCTCTGTGCCCGCTCTCGGCTGAGCAGCAACAGAGAGAGTAGAGCAGGAATGTTGAGACTGTGCTAAAACAGCAGAAGAGCCTTGCAAAAAAGCTCCTGCTGATCATGTTTAGCACACAGTGAGCTTTAAACTGTGACACAAACATTGCTGCCACTCTTCACTCTTTCTCCTACAAGTGTATGTGAATCCAACGTTTCTGGTGCGCTCTCTCGTTTCGAGAGGAGTTGTGACAGGGGAGGACGAGCGCTTGGACTCTAATCCCACAGCCGAAGGGCCAGCAGGGAAACTCCTGCTGGGCATCTTCAGCACACACTGAGCTTTGCAACTCTGAAACACTCATTGCTGTCACCTCTCACTTTCCTACCTCAAAGTCCAATTGAATCCTACATCTCCTGTGCTTGCTCTTTGTGAGCAGTAGCAGAATATAGCACTTACGTTTGGACTCTGCTGAAACAGCAGAAGAGACAGTCCAGAAAGTTCCCACTGGTCATCTTCAGAGCACAGCGATCTTTGCAACTCTGCAACACACATTGCTGTCACTCCTCCCTTTCCTGCCTGAAAGACCAACTGAATCCACCATCTCTGTGCCCACTCTCGGCTGAGCAGCAACAGAGAGAGTATAGCTGGAATGTTGAGACTGTGCTAAAACAGCAGAAGAGCCTTGCAAAAAAGCTCCTGCTGATCATGTTTAGCACACAGCGAGCTTTAAACTGTATCACAAACATTGCTGTCACTCCTCACTTTATCTCCTAAAAGTGCATTTGAATCCAACGTTTCTGGTGCGCTCTCTCGTTTCGAGAGGAGTTGTGACAGGGGAGGACGAGCGCTTGGACTCTAATCCCACAGCCGAAGGGCCAGCAGGGAAGCTCCTGCTGGGCATCTTCGGCACACAGTAAGCTTTGCAACTCTGCAACACGCATTGCTGTCACTCCTCCCTTTCCTGCCTGAAAGACCAATTGATTCCAACATCTCTGTGCCCGCTCTCTGCTGAGCAGCAACAGAAAGAGAGGAGCAGGAATGTTTAGACCTGTCTAAAACAGCAGAAGTGCCTTGCAAAAAAGCTCCTGCTGATCATGTTTAGCACACAGTGAGCTTTAAACTGTGACACAGACATTGCTGCCACTCTTCACTCTTTCTCCTAAAAGTGCATTTGAACCCAACGTTTCTGGTGCGCTCTCTCGTTTCGAGAGGAGTTGTGACAGGGGAGGACGAGCGCTTGGACTCTAATCCCACAGCCGAAGGGCCAGCAGGGAAACTCCTGCTGGGCATCTTCAGCACACAGTGAGCTTTGCAACTCTGAAACACTCATTGCTGTCACCTCTCACTTTCCTACCTCAAAGTCCAATTGAATCCTACATCTCCTGTGCTTGCTCTTTGTGAGCAGTAGCAGAATATAGCACTTACGTTTGGACTCTGCTGAAACAGCAGAAGAGACAGTCCAGAAAGTTCCCACTGGTCATCTTCAGAGCACAGCGATCTTTGCAACTCTGCAACAGACATTGCTGTCACTCCTCCCTTTCCTGCTTTAAAAGGGTTAGAGATGTGCAAAAATGGGTTAGAAATGGCAAAAAATGGCTTAAAAGGGCTTATAGATGTGCCAAAAATGGTTGGAAATGGCCAAAAATGCTTTAAAGCAGGTTAGAGATGTGTAAAATTGGGTTAGAAATGGCCTAAAATGGATTAAAGCGGGTAATAATTGGGAGAAACTGTGTTAGAAACTGAAGAAAAAAAAGCTTAATAAGAGTTGAAGGAGGGCAAAAATGGTTAAGGTATAGCCAAAAAAGGCTTAAAAAGGGTTAGAGATATGCAAAATCTGGGATAGAAATGGCCAAAAAGGCTTTAAAGCAGGTTAGAGATGTGCAAAAACTGGTCAGAAATGGCCAAAAAAGGATTAAAGCGGGAGAGAAATGGGAAAAACTGCATTAGAAACAGAAAAAAAGCATAAAAAGTTTTGAATGAGGGAAAAAATGGTGAAGATATAGCCCAAAAAGGCTTAAAAAGGATTAGAGATGTGCAAAAATGGGATAGAAATGGCCAAAAACTCTTTAAAATGTGTTAGAAATGGAGAAAAATGGGTTAGAAATGGACAAAAAATGGATAAGAAATGGCCAAAAGTAGCTTAAAAGGGGTTAGAGATGTGCAAAAATAAGTTAGAAATGGCCAAGAATGGCATAAAACAGGTTAAGAATGGCCAAAAATGGGTTAGAAATGGCCAAAAAGGCTTTAAAGCAGGTAAGAGATGTGCAAAAAAAAAAAAAATAAAATGGTTAGAAGTGGCAAAAAAATGGATTAAAGACGGTGAGAAATGCAGAAAACTGGGTTAGAAACGGAAAAAAAAAAATAGCATAAACCGTGTTGAAAGTGGGGAGAAATGGTTTAGAAAGAACCAAAAATGGCTTTAAAAGGGTTAGAGATTTGCAAAAATGGAATAGAAATGGCCAAAATTTATTTAAAAAGCCTCAAAAATGGACAAAAAATGCATTAGAAATGGCCAAAACCGGCTTAAAAGGGTTAGAGGTATGCGAGAACGGTTTAGAAAAAGCCAAAATTGGCTTAAAAGGGGCTAGAGATGAGCAAAAAAGGGTTAGAAATGGCCAAAAATAGCTTAAAATGGGTTAGATATAGCCAAAAAAGGGTTAAAATGGGTTAGTAGTGGGTAAAAAAGGGTTAGATGTAGCCGAAAATGGCATAAAACGTGTGAGAACTGGGCCAAAAATGGGTCAGAAAAGAAAAAAAAATGCTTATAATTACTTGAATGCGGAAGAGAGTGTTTTTGAAAGAGCCCAAAATGGCTCTAAAAGGGTTAGATGTATGCAAAAATGGGTTACAAATGGCCAAAAACGCCTTAAAATGGGATAGAAATAGTGAAAAATGGCTTAAAATGTGTTAGAAGTGTGTAAACATGGTTTAGATAAACCCAAAAATGGTTTAAATCGTGTGAGCAATGGGCAAAAAATGAGTTAGAAAAGGAAAGAAAAATGGCTTAAACCAGGTTGAAAGTCAGAGAAAATGGTGTAGAAAGACCCAAACGTGGCTTTAAAAGGGCTAGAGATGAGCAGAAATGGGTTAGAAATGGCCAAGAATGGCTTAAAAGAGGTTAGAGATGTGCCAGAAATGGTTAGAAATGGCCAAAACTGCTTTAAAGCAGGTTAGAGATGTGCAAAAATGGGCTAGAAATGGCCAAAAATGGATTCAAGTGGGTAAAGAAATGGGGAAAACTGGGTTAGAAACAGAAAAAAACTAGCTTAAAACGGGTGGAAAGTGGGCAAAAATGGTTTAGAATGAGTCAAAAATGCATTAAAAGGGTTCTAGACACGCAAAAATGGGATAGAAATGGCCAAAAATGATTTAAAACGGGTTAGAAATGTTCAAAAATTGGATTAGAAATGGCCAAAACCGGTTTAAAAAGGGTTAGAGGTAAGCAGAGATGAGTGAGAAATAGCCAAAACCGGCTTAAAAAAGGTTAGAGATGTGCAAAAATGGGTCAGAAATGACCAAAGCTGGCTTAAAACGGGTTAGAAACGGCCAAAAAAGCTTTAAAGCGGGTAAGAGATGTGCGAAAACGGGTTAGAAATGGCCTAAGTTGGCCAAAAGCGGGTTAGAAATGGCCAAAAAGGCTTTAAAGCAGGTTAGAGATGTGTGTGCAATGGTTAGAAATGGCAAAAATGGGTTAAAGCAGGTAAGAAATGGGGAAAAGTTGGTTAGAAAGGAAATAGAAAAAACCTTCAAACGAGTGGAAAGTTGGCAAAAATCGTTCAGGTAGAGCAAAAAAAGGCTCAAAAAGGGTTAGAGCTGAGGAAAAATGGGTTATAAATGGCCAAAAGCGGCTTAAAGGTGGTTAGATAGGGGTAAAACCGGGGTAGGAATGGCCAAAAATTGCTTAAAATGGGTTAGAAGTTTGCAAAACTGTGCTAGAAATGGCCCAAAAGGTTTAAATTGGGACAGAAATGGTGAAAAATGGCTTAAAATGCGTTAGGAGTGAGCAAAAATGGGTTAGATATAGCCGAAAACGGTTTAAATCGTGTGAGAACCAGGCAAAAAATGAGTTAGAAAAGAACTAAAAATGGCTTAAAACGGGTTGAGAGCGAGAAAACATCGTGTAGAAAGAGGCAAAAATGGCTTTAAAAGGGTTAGAGATGTGCAAAAATGGGTTAGAAATGGCAAAAAATGGCTTAAAAGGGCTTATAGATGTGCCAAAAATGGTTGGAAATGGCCAAAAATGCTTTAAAGCAGGTTAGAGATGTGTAAAAGTGGGTTAGAAATGGCCTAAAATGGATTAAAGCGGGTAATAATGGGGAGAAACTGTGTTAGAAACTGAAGAAAAAAAAGCTTAATAAGAGTTGAAGGAGGGCAAAAATGGTTAAGGTATAGCCAAAAAAGGCTTAAAAAGGGTTAGAGATATGCAAAAACTGGGATAGAAATGGCCAAAAAGGCTTTAAAGCAGGTTAGAGATGTGCAAAAACTGGTCAGAAATGGCCAAAAAAGGATTAAAGCGGGAGAGAAATGGGAAAAACTGCATTAGAAACAGAAAAAAAGCATAAAAAGTTTTGAATGAGGGAAAAAATGGTGAAGATATAGCCCAAAAAGGCTTAAAAAGGATTAGAGATGTGCAAAAATGGGATAGAAATGGCCAAAAACTCTTTAAAATGTGTTAGAAATGGAGAAAAATGGGCTAGAAATGGACAAAAAATGGATAAGAAATGGCCAAAAGTAGCTTAAAAGGGGTTAGAGATGTGCAAAAATGAGTTAGAAATGGCCAAGAATGGCATAAAACAGGTTAAGAATGGCCAAAAATGGGTTAGAAATGGCCAAAAAGGCTTTAAAGCAGGTAAGAGATGTGCAAAAAAAAAAAAAATAAAATGGTTAGAAGTGGCAAAAAAATGGATTAAAGATGGTGAGAAATGCAGAAAACTGGGTTAGAAACGGAAAAAAAAAAAATAGCATAAACCGTGTTGAAAGTGGGGAGAAATGGTTTAGAAAGAACCAAAAATGGCTTTAAAAGGGTTAGAGATTTGCAAAAATGGAATAGAAATGGCCAAAATTTATTTAAAAAGCCTCAAAAATGGACAAAAAATGCATTAGAAATGGCTAAAACCGGCTTAAAAGGGTTAGAGGTATGCGAGAACGGTTTAGAAAAAGCCAAATTAGGCTTAAAAGGGGCTAGAGATGAGCAAAAAAGGGTTAGAAATGGCCAAAAATAGCTTAAAATGGGTTAGATATAGCCAAAAAAGGGTTAAAATGGGTTAGTAGTGGGTAAAAAAGGGTTAGATGTAGCCGAAAATGGCATAAAACGTGTGAGAACTGGGCCAAAAATGGGTCAGAAAAGAAAAAAAAATGCTTATAATTACTTGAATGCGGAAGAGAGTGTTTTTGAAAGAGCCAAAAACGGCTTTAAAAGGGTTAGATGTATGCAAAAATGGGTTACAAATGGCCAAAAACGCCTTAAAATGGGATAGAAATAGTGAAAAATGGCTTAAAATGTGTTAGAAGTGTGTAAAAATGGTTTAGATAAATCCAAAAATGGTTTAAATCGTGTGAGCAGTGGGCAAAAAATGAGTTAGAAAAGGAAAGAAAAATGGCTTAAACCAGGTTGAAAGTCAGAAAAAATGGTGTAGAAAGACCCAAACGTGGCTTTAAAAGGGCTAGAGATGAGCAGAAATGGGTTAGAAATGGCCAAGAATGGCTTAAAAGAGGTTAGAGATGTGCCAGAAATGGTTAGAAATGGCCAAAACTGCTTTAAAGCAGGTTAGAGATGTGCAAAAATGGGCTAGAAATGGCCAAAAATGGATTCAAGTGGGTAAAGAAATGGGGAAAACTGGGTTAGAAACAGAAAAAAACTAGCTAAAAACGGGTGGAAAGTGGGCAAAAATGGTTGAGAAAGAGTCAAAAATGCATTAAAAGCGTTCTAGACACGCAAAAATGGGATAGAAATGGCCAAAAATGATTTAAAACTGGTTAGAAATGTTCAAAAATTGGATTAGAAATGGCCAAAACCGGTTTAAAAAGGGTTAGAGGTAAGCAGAGATGAGTGAGAAATAGCCAAAACCGGCTTAAAAAAGGTTAGAGATGTGCAAAAATGGGTCAGAAATGACCAAAGCTGGCTTAAAACGGGTTAGAAACGGCCAAAAAAGCTTTAAAGCGGGTTAGAGATGTGCGAAAACGGGTTAGAAATGGCCTAAGTTGGCCAAAAGCGGGTTAGAAATGGCCAAAAAGGCTTTAAAGCAGGTTAGAGATGTGTGTGCAATGGTTAGAAATGGCAAAAATGGGTTAAAGCAGGTAAGAAATGGGGAAAAGTTGGTTAGAAAGGAAATAGAAAAAACCTTCAAACGAGTGGAAAGTTGGCAAAAATCGTTCAGGTAGAGCAAAAAAAGGCTCAAAAAGGGTTAGAGCTGAGGAAAATTGGGTTATAAATGGCCAAAAGCGGCTTAAAGGTGGTTAGATAGGGGTAAAACTGGGGTAGGAATGGCCAAAAATTGCTTAAAATGGGTTAGAAGTTTGCAAAACTCTGCTAGAAATGGCCCAAAAGGTTTAAATTGGGACAGAAATGGTGAAAAATGGCTTAAAATGCGTTAGGAGTGAGCAAAAATGGGTTAGATATAGCCGAAAACGGTTTAAATCGTGTGAGAACCAGGCAAAAAATGAGTTAGAAAAGAACTAAAAATGGCTTAAAACGGGTTGAGAGCGAGAAAACATCGTGTAGAAAGAGGCAAAAATGGCTTTAAAAGGGTTAGAGATGTGCAAAAATGGGTTAGAAATGGCAAAAAATGGCTTAAAAGGGCTTATAGATGTGCCAAAAATGGTTGGAAATGGCCAAAAATGCTTTAAAGCAGGTTAGAGATGTGTAAAAGTGGGTTAGAAATGGCCTAAAATGGATTAAAGCGGGTAATAATTGGGAGAAACTGTGTTAGAAACAGAAAAAAAAAAAAAGCTTAATAAGAGTTGAAGGAGGGCAAAAATGGTTAAGGTATAGCCAAAAAAGGCTTAAAAAGGGTTAGAGATATGCAAAAACTGGGATAGAAATGGCCAAAAAGGCTTTAAAGCAGGTTAGAGATGTGCAAAAACTGGTCAGAAATGGCCAAAAAAGGATTAAAGCGGGAGAGAAATGGGAAAAACTGCATTAGAAACAGAAAAAAAGCATAAAAAGTTTTGAATGAGGGAAAAAATGGTGAAGACATAGCCCAAAAAGGCTTAAAAAGGATTAGAGATGTGCAAAAATGGGATAGAAATGGCCAAAAACTCTTTAAAATGTGTTAGAAATGGAGAAAAATGGGTTAGAAATGGACAAAAAATGGATAAGAAATGGCCAAAAGTAGCTTAAAAGGGGTTAGAGATGTGCAAAAATGAGTTAGAAATGGCCAAGAATGGCATAAAACAGGTTAAGAATGGCCAAAAATGGGTTAGAAATGGCCAAAAAGGCTTTAAAGCAGGTAAGAGATGTGCAAAAAAAAAAAAAAATAAAATGGTTAGAAGTGGCAAAAAAATGGATTAAAGATGGTGAGAAATGCAGAAAACTGGGTTAGAAACGGAAAAAAAAAAATAGCATAAACCGTGTTGAAAGTGGGGAGAAATGGTTTAGAAAGAACCAAAAATGGCTTTAAAAGGGTTAGAGATTTGCAGAAATGGAATAGAAATGGCCAAAATTTATTTAAAAAGCCTCAAAAATGGACAAAAAATGCATTAGAAATGGCCAAAACCGGCTTAAAAGGGTTAGAGGTATGCGAGAACGGTTTAGAAAAAGCCAAATTAGGCTTAAAAGGGGCTAGAGATGAGCAAAAAAGGGTTAGAAATGGCCAAAAATAGCTTAAAATGGGTTAGATATAGCCAAAAAAGGGTTAAAATGGGTTAGTAGTGGGTAAAAAAGGGTTAGATGTAGCCGAAAATGGCATAAAACGTGTGAGAACTGGGCCAAAAATGGGTCAGAAAAGAAAAAAAAATGCTTATAATTACTTGAATGCGGAAGAGAGTGTTTTTGAAAGAGCCAAAATGGCTTTAAAAGGGTTAGATGTATGCAAAAATGGGTTACAAATGGCCAAAAACGCCTTAAAATGGGATAGAAATAGTGAAAAATGGCTTAAAATGTGTTAGAAGTGTGTAAAAATGGTTTAGATAAACCCAAAAATGGTTTAAATCGTGTGAGCAATGGGCAAAAAATGAGTTAGAAAAGGAAAGAAAAATGGCTTAAACCAGGTTGAAAGTCAGAGAAAATGGTGTAGAAAGACCCAAACGTGGCTTTAAAAGGGCTAGAGATGAGCAGAAATGGGTTAGAAATGGCCAAGAATGGCTTAAAAGAGGTTAGAGATGTGCCAGAAATGGTTAGAAATGGCCAAAACTGCTTTAAAGCAGGTTAGAGATGTGCAAAAATGGGCTAGAAATGGCCAAAAATGGATTCAAGTGGGTAAAGAAATGGGGAAAACTGGGTTAGAAACAGAAAAAAACTAGCTTAAAACGGGTGGAAAGTGGGCAAAAATGGTTTAGAATGAGTCAAAAATGCATTAAAAGGGTTCTAGACACGCAAAAATGGGATAGAAATGGCCAAAAATGATTTAAAACGGGTTAGAAATGTTCAAAAATTGGATTAGAAATGGCCAAAACCGGTTTAAAAAGGGTTAGAGGTAAGCAGAGATGAGTGAGAAATAGCCAAAACCGGCTTAAAAAAGGTTAGAGATGTGCAAAAATGGGTCAGAAATGACCAAAGCTGGCTTAAAACGGGTTAGAAACGGCCAAAAAAGCTTTAAAGCGGGTTAGAGATGTGCGAAAACGGGTTAGAAATGGCCTAAGTTGGCCAAAAGCGGGTTAGAAATGGCCAAAAAGGCTTTAAAGCAGGTTAGAGATGTGTGTGCAATGGTTAGAAATGGCAAAAATGGGTTAAAGCAGGTAAGAAATGGGGAAAAGTTGGTTAGAAAGGAAATAGAAAAAACCTTCAAACGAGTGGAAAGTTGGCAAAAATCGTTCAGGTAGAGCAAAAAAAGGCTCAAAAAGGGTTAGAGCTGAGGAAAAATGGGTTATAAATGGCCAAAAGCGGCTTAAAGGTGGTTAGATAGGGGTAAAACCGGGGTAGGAATGGCCAAAAATTGCTTAAAATGGGTTAGAAGTTTGCAAAACTGTGCTAGAAATGGCCCAAAAGGTTTAAATTGGGACAGAAATGGTGAAAAATGGCTTAAAATGCGTTAGGAGTGAGCAAAAATGGGTTAGATATAGCCGAAAACGGTTTAAATCGTGTGAGAAACAGGCAAAAAATGAGTTAGAAAAGAACTAAAAATGGCTTAAAACGGGTTGAGAGCGAGAAAACATCGTGTAGAAAGAGGCAAAAATGGCTTTAAAAGGGTTAGAGATGTGCAAAAATGGGTTAGAAATGGCAAAAAATGGCTTAAAAGGGCTTATAGATGTGCCAAAAATGGTTGGAAATGGCCAAAAATGCTTTAAAGCAGGTTAGAGATGTGTAAAAGTGGGTTAGAAATGGCCTAAAATGGATTAAAGCGGGTAATAATTGGGAGAAACTGTGTTAGAAACTGAAGAAAAAAAAGCTTTATAAGAGTTGAAGGAGGGCAAAAATGGTTAAGGTATAGCCAAAAAAGGCTTAAAAAGGGTTAGAGATATGCAAAAACTGGGATAGAAATGGCCAAAAAGGCTTTAAAGCAGGTTAGAGATGTGCAAAAACTGGTCAGAAATGGCCAAAAATGGATTAAAGCGGGAGAGAAATGGGAAAAACTGCATTAGAAACAGAAAAAAAGCATAAAAAGTTTTGAATGAGGGAAAAAATGGTGAAGATATAGCCCAAAAAGGCTTAAAAAGGATTAGAGATGTGCAAAAAATGGGATAGAAATGGCCAAAAACTCTTTAAAATGTGTTAGAAATGGAGAAAAATGGGTTAGAAATGGACAAAAAATGGATAAGAAATGGCCAAAAGTAGCTTAAAAGGGGTTAGAGATGTGCAAAAATGAGTTAGAAATGGCCAAGAATGGCATAAAACAGGTTAAGAATGGCCAAAAATGGGTTAGAAATGGCCAAAAAGGCTTTAAAGCAGGTAAGAGATGTGCAAAAAAAAAAAAAAAAAAATGGTTAGAAGTGGCAAAAAAATGGATTAAAGATGGTGAGAAATGCAGAAAACTGGGTTAGAAACGGAAAAAAAAAATAGCATAAACCGTGTTGAAAGTGGGGAGAAATGGTTTAGAAAGAACCAAAAATGGCTTTAAAAGGGTTAGAGATTTGCAAAAATGGAATAGAAATGGCCAAAATTTATTTAAAAAGCCTCAAAAATGGACAAAAAATGCATTAGAAATGGCCAAAACTGGCTTAAAAGGGTTAGAGGTATGCGAGAACGGTTTAGAAAAAGCCAAATTAGGCTTAAAAGGGGCTAGAGATGAGCAAAAAAGGGTTAGAAATGGCCAAAAATAGCTTAAAATGGGTTAGATATAGCCAAAAAAGGGTTAAAATGGGTTAGTAGTGGGTAAAAAAGGGTTAGATGTAGCCGAAAATGGCATAAAACGTGTGAGAACTGGGCCAAAAATGGGTCAGAAAAGAAAAAAAAATGCTTATAATTACTTGAATGCGGAAGAGAGTGTTTTTGAAAGAGCCAAAAACGGCTTTAAAAGGGTTAGATGTATGCAAAAATGGGTTACAAATGGCCAAAAACGCCTTAAAATGGGATAGAAATAGTGAAAAATGGCTTAAAATGTGTTAGAAGTGTGTAAAAATGGTTTAGCTAAATCCAAAAATGGTTTAAATCGTGTGAGCAATGGGCAAAAAATGAGTTAGAAAAGGAAAGAAAAATGGCTTAAACCAGGTTGAAAGTCAGAAAAAATGGTGTAGAAAGACCCAAACGTGGCTTTAAAAGGGCTAGAGATGAGCAGAAATGGGTTAGAAATGGCAAAGAATGGCTTAAAAGAGGTTAGAGATGTGCCAGAAATGGTTAGAAATGGCCAAAACTGCTTTAAAGCAGGTTAGAGATGTGCAAAAATGGGCTAGAAATGGCCAAAAATGGATTCAAGTGGGTAAAGAAATGGGGAAAACTGGGTTAGAAACAGAAAAAAACTAGCTTAAAACGGGTGGAAAGTGGGCAAAAATGGTTGAGAAAGAGTCAAAAATGCATTAAAAGGGTTCTAGACACGCAAAAATGGGATAGAAATGGCCAAAAATGATTTAAAACGGGTTAGAAATGTTCAAAAATTGGATTAGAAATGGCCAAAACCGGTTTAAAAAGGGTTAGAGGTAAGCAGAGATGAGTGAGAAATAGCCAAAACCGGCTTAAAAAAGGTTAGAGATGTGCAAAAATGGGTCAGAAATGACCAAAGCTGGCTTAAAACGGGTTAGAAACGGCCAAAAAAGCTTTAAAGCGGGTTAGAGATGTGCAAAAACGGGTTAGAAATGGCCTAAGTTGGCCAAAAGCGGGTTAGAAATGGCCAAAAAGGCTTTAAAGCAGGTTAGAGATGTGTGTGCAATGGTTAGAAATGGCAAAAATGGGTTAAAGCAGGTAAGAAATGGGGAAAAGTTGGTTAGAAAGGAAATAGAAAAAACCTTCAAACGAGTGGAAAGTTGGCAAAAATCGTTCAGGTAGAGCAAAAAAAGGCTCAAAAAGGGTTAGAGCTGAGGAAAAATGGGTTATAAATGGCCAAAAGCGGCTTAAAGGTGGTTAGATAGGGGTAAAACCGGGGTAGGAATGGCCAAAAATTGCTTAAAATGGGTTAGAAGTTTGCAAAACTGTGCTAGAAATGGCCCAAAAGGTTTAAATTGGGACAGAAATGGTGAAAAATGGCTTAAAATGCGTTAGGAGTGAGCAAAAATGGGTTAGATATAGCCGAAAACGGTTTAAATCGTGTGAGAAACAGGCAAAAAATGAGTTAGAAAAGAACTAAAAATGGCTTAAAACGGGTTGAGAGCGAGAAAACATCGTGTAGAAAGAGGCAAAAATGGCTTTAAAAGGGTTAGAGATGTGCAAAAATGGGTTAGAAATGGCAAAAAATGGCTTAAAAGGGCTTATAGATGTGCCAAAAATGGTTGGAAATGGCCAAAAATGCTTTAAAGCAGGTTAGAGATGTGTAAAAGTGGGTTAGAAATGGCCTAAAATGGATTAAAGCGGGTAATAATTGGGAGAAACTGTGTTAGAAACAGAAAAAAAAAAAAAGCTTAATAAGAGTTGAAGGAGGGCAAAAATGGTTAAGGTATAGCCAAAAAAGGCTTAAAAAGGGTTAGAGATATGCAAAAACTGGGATAGAAATGGCCAAAAAGGCTTTAAAGCAGGTTAGAGATGTGCAAAAACTGGTCAGAAATGGCCAAAAAAGGATTAAAGCGGGAGAGAAATGGGAAAAACTGCATTAGAAACAGAAAAAAAGCATAAAAAGTTTTGAATGAGGGAAAAAATGGTGAAGACATAGCCCAAAAAGGCTTAAAAAGGATTAGAGATGTGCAAAAATGGGATAGAAATGGCCAAAAACTCTTTAAAATGTGTTAGAAATGGAGAAAAATGGGTTAGAAATGGACAAAAAATGGATAAGAAATGGCCAAAAGTAGCTTAAAAGGGGTTAGAGATGTGCAAAAATGAGTTAGAAATGGCCAAGAATGGCATAAAACAGGTTAAGAATGGCCAAAAATGGGTTAGAAATGGCCAAAAAGGCTTTAAAGCAGGTAAGAGATGTGCAAAAAAAAAAAAAAATAAAATGGTTAGAAGTGGCAAAAAAATGGATTAAAGATGGTGAGAAATGCAGAAAACTGGGTTAGAAACGGAAAAAAAAAAATAGCATAAACCGTGTTGAAAGTGGGGAGAAATGGTTTAGAAAGAACCAAAAATGGCTTTAAAAGGGTTAGAGATTTGCAGAAATGGAATAGAAATGGCCAAAATTTATTTAAAAAGCCTCAAAAATGGACAAAAAATGCATTAGAAATGGCCAAAACCGGCTTAAAAGGGTTAGAGGTATGCGAGAACGGTTTAGAAAAAGCCAAATTAGGCTTAAAAGGGGCTAGAGATGAGCAAAAAAGGGTTAGAAATGGCCAAAAATAGCTTAAAATGGGTTAGATATAGCCAAAAAAAGGGTTAAAATGGGTTAGTAGTGGGTAAAAAAGGGTTAGATGTAGCCGAAAATGGCATAAAACGTGTGAGAACTGGGCCAAAAATGGGTCAGAAAAGAAAAAAAAATGCTTATAATTACTTGAATGCGGAAGAGAGTGTTTTAGAAAGAGCCCAAAATGGCTTTAAAAGGGTTAGATGTATGCAAAAATGGGTTACAAATGGCCAAAAACGCCTTAAAATGGGATAGAAATAGTGAAAAATGGCTTAAAATGTGTTAGAAGTGTGTAAAAATGGTTTAGATAAATCCAAAAATGGTTTAAATCGTGTGGGAAATGGGCAAAAAATGAGTTAGAAAAGGAAAGAAAAATGGCTTAAACCAGGTTGAAAGTCAGAAAAAATGGTGTAGAAAGACCCAAACGTGGCTTTAAAAGGGCTAGAGATGAGCAGAAATGGGTTAGAAATGGCAAAGAATGGCTTAAAAGAGGTTAGAGATGTGCCAGAAATGGTTAGAAATGGCCAAAACTGCTTTAAAGCAGGTTAGAGATGTGCAAAAATGGGCTAGAAATGGCCAAAAATGGATTCAAGTGGGTAAAGAAATGGGGAAAACTGGGTTAGAAACAGAAAAAAACTAGCTTAAAACGGGTGGAAAGTGGGCAAAAATGGTTTAGAATGAGTCAAAAATGCATTAAAAGGGTTCTAGACACGCAAAAATGGGATAGAAATGGCCAAAAATGATTTAAAACGGGTTAGAAATGTTCAAAAATTGGATTAGAAATGGCCAAAACCGGTTTAAAAAGGGTTAGAGGTAAGCAGAGATGAGTGAGAAATAGCCAAAACCGGCTTAAAAAAGGTTAGAGATGTGCAAAAATGGGTCAGAAATGACCAAAGCTGGCTTAAAACGGGTTAGAAACGGCCAAAAAAGCTTTAAAGCGGGTTAGAGATGTGCGAAAACGGGTTAGAAATGGCCTAAGTTGGCCAAAAGCGGGTTAGAAATGGCCAAAAAGGCTTTAAAGCAGGTTAGAGATGTGTGTGCAATGGTTAGAAATGGCAAAAATGGGTTAAAGCAGGTAAGAAATGGGGAAAAGTTGGTTAGAAAGGAAATAGAAAAAACCTTCAAACGAGTGGAAAGTTGGCAAAAATCGTTCAGGTAGAGCAAAAAAAGGCTCCAAAAGGGTTAGAGCTGAGGAAAAATGGGTTATAAATGGCCAAAAGCGGCTTAAAGGTGGTTAGATAGGGGTAAAACCGGGGTAGGAATGGCCAAAAATTGCTTAAAATGGGTTAGAAGTTTGCAAAACTGTGCTAGAAATGGCCCAAAAGGTTTAAATTGGGACAGAAATGGTGAAAAATGGCTTAAAATGCGTTAGGAGTGAGCAAAAATGGGTTAGATATAGCCGAAAACGGTTTAAATCGTGTGAGAAACAGGCAAAAAATGAGTTAGAAAAGAACTAAAAATGGCTTAAAACGGGTTGAGAGCGAGAAAACATCGTGTAGAAAGAGGCAAAAATGGCTTTAAAAGGGTTAGAGATGTGCAAAAATGGGTTAGAAATGGCAAAAAATGGCTTAAAAGGGCTTATAGATGTGCCAAAAATGGTTGGAAATGGCCAAAAATGCTTTAAAGCAGGTTAGAGATGTGTAAAAGTGGGTTAGAAATGGCCTAAAATGGATTAAAGCGGGTAATAATTGGGAGAAACTGTGTTAGAAACTGAAGAAAAAAAAGCTTTATAAGAGTTGAAGGAGGGCAAAAATGGTTAAGGTATAGCCAAAAAAGGCTTAAAAAGGGTTAGAGATATGCAAAAACTGGGATAGAAATGGCCAAAAAGGCTTTAAAGCAGGTTAGAGATGTGCAAAAACTGGTCAGAAATGGCCAAAAATGGATTAAAGCGGGAGAGAAATGGGAAAAACTGCATTAGAAACAGAAAAAAAGCATAAAAAGTTTTGAATGAGGGAAAAAATGGTGAAGATATAGCCCAAAAAGGCTTAAAAAGGATTAGAGATGTGCAAAAAATGGGATAGAAATGGCCAAAAACTCTTTAAAATGTGTTAGAAATGGAGAAAAATGGGTTAGAAATGGACAAAAAATGGATAAGAAATGGCCAAAAGTAGCTTAAAAGGGGTTAGAGATGTGCAAAAATGAGTTAGAAATGGCCAAGAATGGCATAAAACAGGTTAAGAATGGCCAAAAATGGGTTAGAAATGGCCAAAAAGGCTTTAAAGCAGGTAAGAGATGTGCAAAAAAAAAAAAAAAAAAATGGTTAGAAGTGGCAAAAAAATGGATTAAAGATGGTGAGAAATGCAGAAAACTGGGTTAGAAACGGAAAAAAAAAAATAGCATAAACCGTGTTGAAAGTGGGGAGAAATGGTTTAGAAAGAACCAAAAATGGCTTTAAAAGGGTTAGAGATTTGCAAAAATGGAATAGAAATGGCCAAAATTTATTTAAAAAGCCTCAAAAATGGACAAAAAATGCATTAGAAATGGCCAAAACTGGCTTAAAAGGGTTAGAGGTATGCGAGAACGGTTTAGAAAAAGCCAAATTAGGCTTAAAAGGGGCTAGAGATGAGCAAAAAAGGGTTAGAAATGGCCAAAAATAGCTTAAAATGGGTTAGATATAGCCAAAAAAGGGTTAAAATGGGTTAGTAGTGGGTAAAAAAGGGTTAGATGTAGCCGAAAATGGCATAAAACGTGTGAGAACTGGGCCAAAAATGGGTCAGAAAAGAAAAAAAAATGCTTATAATTACTTGAATGCGGAAGAGAGTGTTTTTGAAAGAGCCAAAAACGGCTTTAAAAGGGTTAGATGTATGCAAAAATGGGTTACAAATGGCCAAAAACGCCTTAAAATGGGATAGAAATAGTGAAAAATGGCTTAAAATGTGTTAGAAGTGTGTAAAAATGGTTTAGCTAAACCCAAAAATGGTTTAAATCGTGTGAGCAATGGGCAAAAAATGAGTTAGAAAAGGAAAGAAAAATGGCTTAAACCAGGTTGAAAGTCAGAAAAAATGGTGTAGAAAGACCCAAACGTGGCTTTAAAAGGGCTAGAGATGAGCAGAAATGGGTTAGAAATGGCAAAGAATGGCTTAAAAGAGGTTAGAGATGTGCCAGAAATGGTTAGAAATGGCCAAAACTGCTTTAAAGCAGGTTAGAGATGTGCAAAAATGGGCTAGAAATGGCCAAAAATGGATTCAAGTGGGTAAAGAAATGGGGAAAACTGGGTTAGAAACAGAAAAAAACTAGCTTAAAACGGGTGGAAAGTGGGCAAAAATGGTTTAGAATGAGTCAAAAATGCATTAAAAGGGTTCTAGACACGCAAAAATGGGATAGAAATGGCCAAAAATGATTTAAAACGGGTTAGAAATGTTCAAAAATTGGATTAGAAATGGCCAAAACCGGTTTAAAAAGGGTTAGAGGTAAGCAGAGATGAGTGAGAAATAGCCAAAACCGGCTTAAAAAAGGTTAGAGATGTGCAAAAATGGGTCAGAAATGACCAAAGCTGGCTTAAAACGGGTTAGAAACGGCCAAAAAAGCTTTAAAGCGGGTTAGAGATGTGCAAAAACGGGTTAGAAATGGCCTAAGTTGGCCAAAAGCGGGTTAGAAATGGCCAAAAAGGCTTTAAAGCAGGTTAGAGATGTGTGTGCAATGGTTAGAAATGGCAAAAATGGGTTAAAGCAGGTAAGAAATGGGGAAAAGTTGGTTAGAAAGGAAATAGAAAAACCTTCAAACGAGTGGAAAGTTGGCAAAAATCGTTCAGGTAGAGCAAAAAAAGGCTCAAAAAGGGTTAGAGCTGAGGAAAAATGGGTTATAAATGGCCAAAAGCGGCTTAAAGGTGGTTAGATAGGGGTAAAACCGGGGTAGGAATGGCCAAAAATTGCTTAAAATGGGTTAGAAGTTTGCAAAACTGTGCTAGAAATGGCCCAAAAGGTTTAAATTGGGACAGAAATGGTGAAAAATGGCTTAAAATGCGTTAGGAGTGAGCAAAAATGGGTTAGATATAGCCGAAAACGGTTTAAATCGTGTGAGAAACAGGCAAAAAATGAGTTAGAAAAGAACTAAAAATGGCTTAAAACGGGTTGAGAGCGAGAAAACATCGTGTAGAAAGAGGCAAAAATGGCTTTAAAAGGGTTAGAGATGTGCAAAAATGGGTTAGAAATGGCAAAAAATGGCTTAAAAGGGCTTATAGATGTGCCAAAAATGGTTGGAAATGGCCAAAAATGCTTTAAAGCAGGTTAGAGATGTGTAAAAGTGGGTTAGAAATGGCCTAAAATGGATTAAAGCGGGTAATAATGGGGAGAAACTGTGTTAGAAACTGAAGAAAAAAAAGCTTAATAAGAGTTGAAGGAGGGCAAAAATGGTTAAGGTATAGCCAAAAAAGGCTTAAAAAGGGTTAGAGATATGCAAAAACTGGGATAGAAATGGCCAAAAAGGCTTTAAAGCAGGTTAGAGATGTGCAAAAACTGGTCAGAAATGGCCAAAAAAGGATTAAAGCGGGAGAGAAATGGGAAAAACTGCATTAGAAACAGAAAAAAAGCATAAAAAGTTTTGAATGAGGGAAAAAATGGTGAAGATATAGCCCAAAAAGGCTTAAAAAGGATTAGAGATGTGCAAAAATGGATAGAAATGGCCAAAAACTCTTTAAAATGTGTTAGAAATGGAGAAAAATGGGTTAGAAATGGACAAAAAATGGATAAGAAATGGCCAAAAGTAGCTTAAAAGGGGTTAGAGATGTGCAAAAATGAGTTAGAAATGGCCAAGAATGGCATAAAACAGGTTAAGAATGGCCAAAAATGGGTTAGAAATGGCCAAAAAGGCTTTAAAGCAGGTAAGAGATGTGCAAAAAAAAAAAAAATAAAATGGTTAGAAGTGGCAAAAAATGGATTAAAGATGGTGAGAAATGCAGAAAACTGGGTTAGAAACGGAAAAAAAAAATAGCATAAACCGTGTTGAAAGTGGGGAGAAATGGTTTAGAAAGAACCAAAAATGGCTTTAAAAGGGTTAGAGCTTTGCAGAAATGGAATAGAAATGGCCAAAATTTATTTAAAAAGCCTCAAAAATGGACAAAAAATGCATTAGAAATGGCTAAAACCGGCTTAAAAGGGTTAGAGGTATGCGAGAACGGTTTAGAAAAAGCCAAATTAGGCTTAAAAGGGGCTAGAGATGAGCAAAAAAGGGTTAGAAATGGCCAAAAATAGCTTAAAATGGGTTAGATATAGCCAAAAAAGGGTTAAAATGGGTTAGTAGTGGGTAAAAAAGGGTTAGATGTAGCCGAAAATGGCATAAAACGTGTGAGAACTGGGCCAAAAATGGGTCAGAAAAGAAAAAAAAATGCTTATAATTACTTGAATGCGGAAGAGAGTGTTTTAGAAAGAGCCCAAAATGGCTTTAAAAGGGTTAGATGTATGCAAAAATGGGTTACAAATGGCCAAAAACGCCTTAAAATGGGATAGAAATAGTGAAAAATGGCTTAAAATGTGTTAGAAGTGTGTAAAAATGGTTTAGATAAACCCAAAAATGGTTTAAATCGTGTGAGCAATGGGCAAAAAATGAGTTAGAAAAGGAAAGAAAAATGGCTTAAACCAGGTTGAAAGCCAGAAAAAATGGTGTAGAAAGACCCAAACGTGGCTTTAAAAGGGCTAGAGATGAGCAGAAATGGGTTAGAAATGGCAAAGAATGGCTTAAAAGAGGTTAGAGATGTGCCAGAAATGGTCAGAAATGGCCAAAACTGCTTTAAAGCAGGTTAGAGATGTGCAAAAATGGGCTAGAAATGGCCAAAAATGGATTCAAGTGGGTAAAGAAATGGGGAAAACTGGGTTAGAAACAGAAAAAAACTAGCTTAAAACGGGTGGAAAGTGGGCAAAAATGGTTTAGAATGAGTCAAAAATGCATTAAAAGGGTTCTAGACACGCAAAAATGGGATAGAAATGGCCAAAAATGATTTAAAACGGGTTAGAAATGTTCAAAAATTGGATTAGAAATGGCCAAAACCGGTTTAAAAAGGGTTAGAGGTAAGCAGAGATGAGTGAGAAATAGCCAAAACCGGCTTAAAAAAGGTTAGAGATGTGCAAAAATGGGTCAGAAATGACCAAAGCTGGCTTAAAACGGGTTAGAAACGGCCAAAAAAGCTTTAAAGCGGGTTAGAGATGTGCGAAAACGGGTTAGAAATGGCCTAAGTTGGCCAAAAGCGGGTTAGAAATGGCCAAAAAGGCTTTAAAGCAGGTTAGAGATGTGTGTGCAATGGTTAGAAATGGCAAAAATGGGTTAAAGCAGGTAAGAAATGGGGAAAAGTTGGTTAGAAAGGAAATAGAAAAAACCTTCAAACGAGTGGAAAGTTGGCAAAAATCGTTCAGGTAGAGCAAAAAAAGGCTCAAAAAGGGTTAGAGCTGAGGAAAATTGGGTTATAAATGGCCAAAAGCAGCTTAAAGGTGGTTAGATAGGGGTAAAACTGGGGTAGGAATGGCCAAAAATTGCTTAAAATGGGTTAGAAGTTTGCAAAACTGTGCTAGAAATGGCCCAAAAGGTTTAAATTGGGACAGAAATGGTGAAAAATGGCTTAAAATGCGTTAGGAGTGAGCAAAAATGGGTTAGATAGAGCCGAAAACGGTTTAAATCGTGTGAGAAACAGGCAAAAAATGAGTTAGAAAAGAACTAAAAATGGCTTAAAACGGGTTGAGAGCGAGAAAACATCGTGTAGAAAGAGGCAAAAATGGCTTTAAAAGGGTTAGAGATGTGCAAAAATGGGTTAGAAATGGCAAAAAATGGCTTAAAAGGGCTTATAGATGTGCCAAAAATGGTTGGAAATGGCCAAAAATGCTTTAAAGCAGGTTAGAGATGTGTAAAAGTGGGTTAGAAATGGCCTAAAATGGATTAAAGCGGGTAATAATTGGGAGAAACTGTGTTAGAAACTTTTGGCCATTTCTTATCCATTTTTTGTCCATTTGTAACCCATTTTTCTCCATTTCTAACACATTTTAAAGAGTTTTTGGCCATTTCTATCCCATTTTTGCACATCTCTAATCCTTTTTAAGCCTTTTTGGGCTATATCTTCACCATTTTTTCCCTCATTCAAAACTTTTTATGCTTTTTTTCTGTTTCTAATGCAGTTTTTCCCATTTCTCTCCCGCTTTAATCCTTTTTTGGCCATTTCTGACCAGTTTTTGCACATCTCTAACCTGCTTTAAAGCCTTTTTGGCCATTTCTATCCCAGTTTTTGCATATCTCTAACCCTTTTTAAGCCTTTTTTGGCTATACCTTAACCATTTTTGCCCTCCTTCAACTCTTATTAAGCTTTTTTTTCTTCAGTTTCTAACACAGTTTCTCCCCATTATTACCCGCTTTAATCCATTTTAGGCCATTTCTAACCCACTTTTACACATCTCTAACCTGCTTTAAAGCATTTTTGGCCATTTCCAACCATTTTTGGCACATCTATAAGCCCTTTTAAGCCATTTTTTGCCATTTCTAACCCATTTTTGCACATCTCTAACCCTTTTAAAGCCATTTTTGCCTCTTTCTACACGATGTTTTCTCGCTCTCAACCCGTTTTAAGCCATTTTTAGTTCTTTTCTAACTCATTTTTTGCCTGCTTCTCACACGATTTAAACCGTTTTCGGCTATATCTAACCCATTTTTGCTCACTCCTAACGCATTTTAAGCCATTTTTCACCATTTCTGTCCCAATTTAAACCTTTTGGGCCATTTCTAGCACAGTTTTGCAAACTTCTAACCCATTTTAAGCAATTTTTGGCCATTCCTACCCCGGTTTTACCCCTATCTAACCACCTTTAAGCCGCTTTTGGCCATTTATAACCCATTTTTCCTCAGCTCTAACCCTTTTTAAGCCTTTTTTTGCTCTACCTGAACGATTTTTGCCAACTTTCCACTCGTTTGAAGGTTTTTTCTCTTCCCTTTCTAACCAAGTTTTCCCCATTTCTTATCTGCTTTAACCCATTTTTGCCATTTCTAACCATTGCACACACATCTCTAACCTGCTTTAAAGCCTTTTTGGCCATTTCTAACCCGCTTTTGGCCAACTTAGGCCATTTCTAACCCGTTTTCGCACAACACTTACCCGCTTTAAAGCATTTTGGCCGTTTCTAACCCATTTTAAGCCAGCTTTGGTCATTCCTGACCCATTTTTGCACATCTCTAACCTTTTTTAAGCCGGTTTTGGCTATTTCTCACTCATCTCTGCTTACCTCTAACCCTTTTTAAACCGGTTTTGGCCATTTCTAATCCAATTTTTGAACATTTCTAACCCGGTTTAAATCATTTTTGGCCATTTCTATCCCATTTTTGCGTGTCTAGAACCCTTTTAATGCATTTTTGACTCTTTCTCAACCATTTTTGCCCACTTTCCACCCGTTTTAAGCTAGTTTTTTTTCTGTTTCTAACCCAGTTTTCCCCATTTCTTTACCCACTTGAATCCATTTTTGGCCATTTCTAGCCCATTTTTGCACATCTCTAACCTGCTTTAAAGCAGTTTTGGCCATTTCTAACCATTTCTGGCACATCTCTAACCTCTTTTAAGCCATTCTTTGCCATTTCTAACCCATTTCTGCTCATCTCTAGCCCTTTTAAAGACACGTTTGGGTCTTTCTACACCATTTTTTCTGACTTTCAACCTGGTTTAAGCCATTTTTCTTTCCTTTTCTAACTCATTTTTTGCCCATTGCTCACACGATTTAAACCATTTTTGGGTTTATCTAAACCATTTTTACACACTTCTAACACATTTTAAGCCATATTTCACTATTTCTATCCCATTTTAAGGCGTTTTTGGCCATTTGTAACCCATTTTTGCATACATCTAACCTTTTTAAAGCCGTTTTTGGCTCTTTCTAAAACACTTTCTTCCGCATTCAAGTAATTATAAGCATTTTTTTTTCTTTTCTGACCCATTTTTGGCCCAGTTCTCACACGTTTTATGCCATTTTCGGCTACATCTAACCCTTTTTTACCCACTACTAACCCATTTCAACCCTTTTTTGGCTATATCTAACCCATTTTAAGCTATTTTTGGCCATTTCTAACCCTTTTTTGCTCATCTCTAGCCCCTTTTAAGCCTAATTTGGCTTTTTCTGAACTGTTCTCGCATACCTCTAACCCTTTTAAGCCGGTTTTGGCCATTTCTAATGCATTTTTTGTCCATTTTTGAGGCTTTTTAAATAAATTTTGGCCATTTCTATTCCATTTTTGCAAATCTCTAACCCTTTTAAAGCCATTTTTGGTTCTTTCTAAAACATTTCTCCCCACTTTCAACACGGTTTATGCTATTTTTTTTCCGTTTCTAACCCAGTTTTCTGCATTTCTCACCATCTTTAATCCATTTTTTTGCCACTTCTAACCATTTTATTTTTTTTTTTTTTTGCACATCTCTTACCTGCTTTAAAGCCTTTTTGGCCATTTCTAACCCATTTTTGGCCATTCTTAACCTGTTTTATGCCATTCTTGGCCATTTCTAACTCATTTTTGCACATCTCTAACCCCTTTTAAGCTACTTTTGGCCATTTCTTATCCATTTTTTGTCCATTTCTAACCCATTTTTCTCCATTTCTAACACATTTTAAAGAGTTTTTGGCCATTTCTATCCCATTTTTGCACATCTCTAATCCTTTTTAAGCCTTTTTGGGATATATCTTCACCATTTTTTCCCTCATTCAAAACTTTTTATGCTTTTTTTCTGTTTCTAATGCAGTTTTTCCCATTTCTCCCCCGCTTTAATCCATTTTTGGCCATTTCTGACCAGTTTTTGCACATCTCTAACCTGCTTTAAAGCCTTATTGGGAATTCTATCCCAGTTTTTGCATATCTCTTACCCTTTTTAAGCCTTTTTTGGCTATACCTTAACCATTTTTGCCCTCCTTCAACTTTTATTAAGCTTTTTTTTTTTTTCTAACATAGTTTCTCCCAATTATTACCCGCTTTAATCCAGGAGCTTTTTCGCAAGGCTCTTCTGCTGTTTTAGCACAGTCTAAACATTGCTGCTCTACTCTCTCTGTTGCTGCTCAGCAGAGAGCTGGCACAGAGATGTTGGATTCAACTGGTCTTTCAGGCAGGAAAGGGAGGAGTGACAGCAATGTGTGTTGCAGAGTTGCAAAGCTCGCTGTGCGCTGACGATGATGAGCAGGAACATTTTGGCCTGGCTCTTCTGCTCTTTCAGCAGAGTCTAAACGTTCCTGCTCTACTCACTGTGCTGCTGCTCAGAGAGAGCGGGCACTGGAAAGGTTGCATTCAAATGGACTTTTAGGAGATAAAGTGACAGTAATGTGTGTGTCACAGTTGCAAAGCTCACTGTGTGCTGAAGATGATCAGCAGGAACTTTGTGCATGTCTCTTCTGCTGTTTCAGCAGAGACCAAACGTAACTGCTATATTCTGCTGCTGCTGACAAAGAGCAAGCACAGGAGTTGTAGGATTCAATTGGACTTTCAGGTAGGCAAGTGAGGGGTGACAGCAATGTGTGTGACACAGTTTCAAAGCTCACTGTGCGCTGAAGATGCCCAGCCGGAGTTTCCCTGCTGGCCCATCGGCTGTGGGATTAGAGGTCAAGCGCTTCGTGCTCCCCTGTCACAACTCCTCTTGAAAGGAGAGAGGGCCCCAGAAACGTTGGATTCAAATGCACTTTTAGGAGATAAAGTGACCAGTGACAGCAATGTTTGTGTCACAGTTGAAAAGCTAACTGTGTGCTAAACATGATCAGCAGGAGCTTTTTCGCAAGGCTCTTCTGCTGTTTTAGCACAGTCTAAACATTCCTGCTCTACTCTCTCTGTTGCTGCTCAGCAGAGAGCTGGCACAGAGATGTTGGATTCAATTGGTCTTTCAGGCAGGAAAGGGAGGAGTGACAGCAATGTATGTTGCAGAGTTGCAAAGCTCGCTGTGCGCTGAAGATGATCTGTAGGAACATTTTGTCCTGGCTTTTCTGCTCTTTCAGCAGTGTCTAAACGTTCCTGCTCTACTTACTCTTGCTGCATCTCACAGAGAGCGTGCACTGGAGAGGTTGTATTCAAACGGTCTTTTTGGAGAAAGAATGAAGAGTGACAGCAATGTTTGTGTCACAGTTGCAAAGCTCACTCTGTGCTATAGATGACCAGCAGGAGGTTTTTCGCAAGGCTCTTCTGCTGTTTTAGCACAGTCTAAACATTGCTGCTCTACTCTCTCTGTTGCTGCTCAGCAGAGAGAGAGCACAGAGATGTTGGATTCAACTGGTCTTTCAGGCAGGAAAGGGAGGAGTGACAGCAATGTGTGTTGCAGTGTTGCAAAGCTCGCTGTGCGCTGACGATGATGAGCAGGAACATTTTGGCCTGGCTCTTCTGCTCTTTCAGCAGAGTCTAAACGTTCCTGCTCTACTCACTGTGCTGCTGCTCAGAGAGAGCGGGCCCTGGAAAGGTTGCATTCAAATGGACTTTTAGGAGATAAAGTGACAGTAATGTGTGTGTCACAGTTGCAAAGCTCACTGTGTGCTGAAGATGATCAGCAGGAACTTTGTGCATGTCTCTTCTGCTGTTTCAGCAGAGACCAAACGTAACTGCTATATTCTGCTGCTGCAGACAAAGAGCAAGCACAGGAGTTGTAGGATTCAATTGGACTTTCAGGTAGGCAAGTGAGGGGTGACAGCAATGTGTGTGACACAGTTTCAAAGCTCACTGTGTGCTGAAGATGCTCAGCCGGAGTTTCCCTGCTGGCCCATCGGCTGTGGGATTAGAGGTCAAGCGCTTCGTGCTCCCCTGTCACAACTGCTCTTGAAAGGAGAGAGGGCCCCAGAAACGTTGGATTCAAATGCACTTTTAGGAGATAAAGTGACCAGTGACAGCAATGTTTGTGTCACAGTTGAAAAGCTAACTGTGTGCTAAACATGATCAGCAGGAGCTTTTTCGCAAGGCTCTTCTGCTGTTTTAGCACAGTCTAAACATTGCTGCTCTACTCTCTCTGTTGCTGCTCAGCAGAGAGCTGGCACAGAGATGTTGGATTCAATTGGTCTTTCAGGCAGGAAAGGGAGGAGTGACAGCAATGTATGTTGCAGAGTTGCAAAGCTCGCTGTGCGCTGAAGATGATCTGTAGGAACATTTTGTCCTGGCTTTTCTGCTCTTTCAGCAGTGTCTAAACGTTCCTGCTCTACTTACTCTTGCTGCATCTCACAGAGAGCGTGCACTGGAGAGGTTGTATTCAAACGGTCTTTTAGGAGAAAGAGTGAAGAGTGACAGCAATGTTTGTGTCATAGTTGCAAAGCTCACTCTGTGCTATAGATGACCAGCAGGAGGTTTTTCGCAAGGCTCTTCTGCTGTTTTAGCACAGTCTAAACATTGCTGCTCTACTCTCTCTGTTGCTGCTCAGCAGAGAGCTGGCACAGAGATGTTGGATTCAACTGGTCTTTCAGGCAGGAAAGGGAGGAGTGACAGCAATGTGTGTTGCAGAGTTGCAAAGCTCGCTGTGCGCTGACGATGATGAGCAGGAACATTTTGGCCTGGCTCTTCTGCTCTTTCAGCAGAGTCTAAACGTTCCTGCTCTACTCACTGTGCTGCTGCTCAGAGAGAGCGGGCACTGGAAAGGTTGCATTCAAATGGACTTTTAGGAGATAAAGTGACCAGTGACAGTAATGTGTGTGTCACAGTTGCAAAGCTCACTGTGTGCTGAAGATGATCAGCAGGAACTTTGTGCATGTCTCTTCTGCTGTTTCAGCAGAGACCAAACGTAACTGCTATATTCTGCTGCTGCTGACAAAGAGCAAGCACAGGAGTTGTAGGATTCAATTGGACTTTCAGGTAGGCAAGTGAGGGGTGACAGCAATGTGTGTGACACAGTTTCAAAGCTCACTGTGCGCTGAAGATGCCCAGCCGGAGTTTCCCTGCTGGCCCATCGGCTGTGGGATTAGAGGTCAAGCGCTTCGTGCTCCCCTGTCACAACTGCTCTTGAAAGGAGAGCGGGCCCCAGAAACGTTGGATTCAAATGCACTTTTAGGAGATAAAGTGAGGAGTGACAGCAATGTTTGTGTCACAGTTGAAAAGCTAACTGTGTGCTAAACATGATCAGCAGGAGCTTTTTCGCAAGGCTCTTCTGCTGTTTTAGCACAGTCTAAACATTGCTGCTCTACTCTCTCTGTTGCTGCTCAGCAGAGAGAGAGCACAGAGATGTTGGATTCAATTGGTCTTTCAGGCAGGAAAGGGAGGAGTGACAGCAATGTATGTTGCAGAGTTGCAAAGCTCGCTGTGCGATGAAGATGATCTGTAGGAACATTTTGTCCTGGCTTTTCTGCTCTTTCAGCAGTGTCTAAACGTTCCTGCTCTACTTACTCTTGCTGCAGCTCACAGAGAGCGTGCACTGGAGAGGTTGTATTCAAACGGTCTTTTTGGAGAAAGAGTGAAGAGTGACAGCAATGTTTGTGTCACAGTTGCAAAGCTCACTGTGTGCTATAGATGACCAGCAGGAGGTTTTTCGCAAGGCTCTTCTGCTGTTTTAGCACAGTCTAAACATTGCTGCTCTACTCTCTCTGTTGCTGCTCAGCAGAGAGCTGGCACAGAGATGTTGGATTCAATTGGTCTTTCAGGCAGGAAAGGGAGGAGTGACAGCAATGTGTGTTGCAGAGTTGCAAAGCTCGCTGTGCGCTGACGATGATGAGCAGGAACATTTTGGCCTGGCTCTTCTGCTCTTTCAGCAGAGTCTAAACGTTCCTGCTCTACTCACTGTGCTGCTGCTCAGAGAGAGCGGGCACTGGAAAGGTTGCATTCAAATGGACTTTTAGGAGATAACGTGACAGTAATGTGTGTGTCACAGTTTCAAAGCTCACTGTGCGCTGAAGATGCCCAGCCGGAGTTTCCCTGCTGGCCCATCGGCTGTGGGATTAGAGGTCAAGCGCTTCGTGCTCCCCTGTCACAACTGCTCTTGAAAGGAGAGAGGGCCCCAGAAACGCTGGATTCAAATGCACTTTTAGGAGATAAAGTGACCAGTGACAGTAATGTGTGTGTCACAGTTGCAAAGCTAACTGTGTGCTAAACATGATCAGCAGGAGCTTTTTCGCAAGGCTCTTCTGCTGTTTTAGCACAGTCTAAACATTGCTGCTCTACTCTCTCTGTTGCTGCTCAGCAGAGAGAGAGCACAGAGATGTTGGATTCAATTGGTCTTTCAGGCAGGAAAGGGAGGAGTGACAGCAATGTATGTTGCAGAGTTGCAAAGCTCGCTGTGCGCTGAAGATGATCTGTAGGAACATTTTGTCCTGGCTTTTCTGCTCTTTCAGCAGTGTCTAAACGTTCCTGCTCTACTTACTCTTGCTGCAGCTCACAGAGAGCGTGCACTGGAGAGGTTGTATTCAAACGGTCTTTTAGGAGAAAGAGTGAAGAGTGACAGCAATGTTTGTGTCACAGTTTAAAGCTCACTGTGTGCTAAACATGATCAGCAGGAGCTTTTTTGCAAGGCGCTTCTGCTGTTTTAGTCCAGTCTAAACATTCCTGCTCTACTCTCTCTGTTGCTGCTCAGCAGAGAGCGGGCACAGAGATGGTGGATTCAGTTGGTCTTTCAGGCAGGAAAGGGAGGAGTGACAGCAATGCGTGTTGCAGAGTTGCAAAGCTCGCTGTGCGCTGATGATGATCTGCAGGAACATTTTGTCCTGGCTCTTCTGCTCTTTTAGCAGGGACAAAACGTTCCTGCTCTACTCTCTCTGCTGCTGCCCAGCTGAGAAAGGGCACAGAGATTTTGGATTCAATTGGACTTTGAGGTAGGAAAGTGAGGAGCAACCGCAATATATGTGTCACAGCTGCAAAGCTGACTAATTGCTGAAGATGCACAGACGAGCTTTCACTCCTGGCTCTTCGGCTGTGGGAGCAGAGGCCAAGAGCTCGTGTTCACCTGTCACTGCTGCTGTTCAAACGAGAGAGGGCGCGAGAGACCATGGATTCAAAGGGACTCTTAGGAGATGAAGTGAGGAGTGACAGCAATGTGTGTTTCAGCGTTGCGAAGCTCACTGTGCGCTGAAGATGATCAGTGGGAACTTTCTGGACTGTCTCTTCTGCTGTTTCAGCAGAGTCCAAACGTAAGTGCTATATTCTGCTACTGCTCACAAAGAGCAAGCACAGGAGATGTAGGATTCAATTGGACTTTGAGGTAGGAAAGTGAGAGGTGACAGCAATGTGTGTTTCAGAGTTGCAAAGCTCACTGTGTGCTGAAGATGCCCAGCAGGAGTTTCCCTGCTGGCCCTTCGGCTGTGGGATTAGAGTCCAAGCGCTCGTCCTCCCCTGTCACAACTCCACTCGAAAGTAGAGAGCGCACCAGAAACGTTGGATTCAAATGCACTTTTAGGAGAAACAGTGAAGAGTGACAGCAATGTTTGTGTCACAGTTTAAAGCTCACTGTGTGCTAAACATGATCAGCAGGAGCTTTTTTGCAAGGCGCTTCTGCTGTTTTAGTCCAGTCTAAACATTCCTGCTCTACTCTCTCTGTTGCTGCTCAGCAGAGAGCGGGCACAGAGATGGTGGATTCAGTTGGTCTTTCAGGCAGGAAAGGGAGGAGTGACAGCAATGCGTGTTGCAGAGTTGCAAAGCTCGCTGTGCGCTGAAGATGATCTGCAGGAACATTTTGTCCTGGCTCTTCTGCTCTTTTAGCAGGGACAAAACGTTCCTGCTCTACTCTCTCTGCTGCTGCCCACCTGAGAAAGGGCACAGAGATTTTGGATTCAATTGGACTTTGAGGTAGGAAAGTGAGGAGCAACCGCAATATATGTGTCACAGCAGCAAAGCTGACTAATTGCTGAAGATGCACAGCCGAGCTTTCACTCCTGGCTCTTCGGCTGTGGGAGCAGAGGCCAAGAGCTCGTGTTCACCTGTCACTGCTGCTGTTCAAACGAGAGAGGGCGCGAGAGACCATGGATTCAAAGGGACTATTAGGAGATGAAGTGAGGAGTGACAGCAATGTGTGTTTCAGCGTTGCAAAGCTCACTGTGCGCTGAAGATGATCAGTGGGAACTTTCTGGACTGTCTCTTCTGCTGTTTCAGCAGAGTCCAAACGTAAGTGCTATATTCTGCTACTGCTCACAAAGAGCAAGCACAGGAGATGTAGGATTCAATTGGACTTTGAGGTAGGAAAGTGAGAGGTGACAGCAATGTGTGTTGCAGAGTTGCAAAGCTCACTGTGTGCTGAAGATGCCCAGCAGCAGTTTCCCTGCTGGCCCTTCGGCTGTGGGATTAGAGTCCAAGCGGTCGTTCTCCCCTGTCACAACTCCTCTCGAAACGAGAGAGCGCACCAGAAACGTTGGATTCAAATGCACTTTTAGGAGAAACAGTGAAGAGTGACAGCAATGTTTGTGTCACAGTTTAAAGCTCACTGTGTGCTAAACATGATCAGCAGGAGCTTTTTTGCAAGGCGCTTCTGCTGTTTTAAACCAGTCTAAACATTCCTGCTCCTCTCTTTCTGTTGCTGCTCAGCAGAGAGCGGGCACAGAGATGGTGGATTCAGTTGGTCTTTCAGGCAGGAAAGGGAGGAGTGACAGCAATGCGTGTTGCAGAGTTGCAAAGCTCGCTGTGCGCTGAAGATGATCTGCAGGAACATTTTGTCCTGGCTCTTCTGCTCTTTTAGCAGGGGCAAAATGTTCCTGCTCTACTCTCTCTGCTGCTGCCCACCTGAGAAAGGGCACAGAGATTTTGGATTCAATTGGACTTTGAGGTAGGAAAGTGAGGAGCAACCGCAATATATGTGTCACAGTTGCAAAGCTGACTAATTGCTGAAGAAGCCCAGCCGGACCTTTCACTCCTGGCTCTTCGGCTGTGGGAGCAGAGGCCAAGAGCTCGTGTTCACCTGTCACTGCTGCTGTTCAAACGAGAGAGGGCGCGAGAGACCATGGATTCAAAGGGACTATTAGGAGATGAAGTGAGGAGTGACAGCAATGTGTGTTTCAGCGTTGCAAAGCTCACTGTGCTCTGAAGATGATCAGTGGGAACTTTCTGGACTGTCTCTTCTGCTGTTTCAGCAGAGTCCAAACGTAAGTGCTATATTCTGCTACTGCTCACAAAGAGCAAGCACAGGAGATGTAGGATTCAATTGGACTTTGAGGTAGGAAAGTGAGAGGTGACAGCAATGTGTGTTTCAGAGTTGCAAAGCTCACTGTGTGCTGAAGATGCCCAGCAGGAGTTTCCCTGCTGGCCCTTCGGCTGTGGGATTAGAGTCCAAGCGCTCGTCCTCCCCTGTCACAACTCCTCTCGAAACGAGAGAGCGCACCAGAAACGTTGGATTCAAATGCACTTTTAGGAGATAAAGTGAGGAGTGACAGCAATGTTTGTGTCACAGTTTAAAGCTCGCTGTGTGCTAAACATGATCAGCAGGAGCTTTTTGCAAGGCACTTCTGCTGTTTTAGCCCAGTCTAAACATTCCTGCTCCTCTCTTTCTGTTGCTGCTCAGCAGAGAGCGGGCACAGAGATGTTGGAATCAATTGGTCTTTCAGGCAGGAAAGGGAGGACTGACAGCAATGTGTGTTGCAGAGTTGCAAAGCTCACTGTGTGCTGAAGATGCCCAGCAGGAGTTTCCCTGCTGGCCCTTCGGCTGTGGGATTAGAGTCCAAGCGCTCGTCCTCCCCTGTCACAACTCCTCTCGAAACGAGAGAGCGCACCAGAAACGTTGGATTCAAATGCACTTTTAGGAGATAAAGTGAGGAGTGACAGCAATGTTTGTGTCACAGTTTAAAGCTCGCTGTGTGCTAAACATGATCAGCAGGAGCTTTTTTGCAAGGCTCTTCTGCTGTTTTAGAACAGTCTCAACATTCCTGCTCTACTCTCTCTGTTGCTGCTCAGCCGAGAGCGGGCACAGAGATGGTGGATTCAGTTGGTCTTTCAGGCAGGAATGGGAGGAGTGACAGCAATGTCTGTTGCAGAGTTGCAAAGATCGCTGTGCTCTGAAGATGACCAGTGGGAACTTTCTGGACTGTCTCTTCTGCTGTTTCAGCAGAGTCCAAACGTAAGTGCTATATTCTGCTACTGCTCACAAAGAGCAAGCACAGGAGATGTAGGATTCAATTGGACATTCAGGCAGGAAAGTGAGAGGTGACAGCAATGTGTGTTTCAGAGTTGCAAAGCTCACTGTGTGCTGAAGATGCCCAGCAGGAGTTTCCCTGCTGGCCCTTCGGCTGTGGGATTAGAGTCCAAGCGCTCGTCCTCCCCTGTCACAACTCCTCTCGAAACGAGAGAGCGCACCAGAAACGTTGGATTCAAATGCACTTTTAGGAGAAAGAGTGAAGAGTGGCAGCAATGTTTGTGTCACAGTTTAAAGCTCGCTGCGTGATAAACATAATAAGCAGGAGCTTTTTTGCAAGGCACTTCTGCTGTTTTAGCCCAGTCTAAACATTCCTGCTCCACTCTTTCTGTTACTGCTCAGCAGAGAGCGGGCAGAGAGATGTTGGAATCAATTGGTCTTTCAGGCAAGAAATGGAGGAGTGACAGCAATGTGTGTTGCAGAGTTGCAAAGCTCACTGTGTGCTGAAGATGCCCAGCAGGAGTTTCCCTGCTGGCCCTTCGGCTGTGGGATTAGAGTCCAAGCGCTCGTCCTCCCCTGTCACAACTCCTCTCGAAACGAGAGAGCGCACCAGAAACGTTGGATTCAAATGCACTTTTAGGAGATAAAGTGAGGAGTGACAGCAATGTTTGTGTCACAGTTTAAAGCTCGCTGTGTGCTAAACATGATCAGCAGGAGCTTTTTTGCAAAGCTCTTCTGCTGTTTTAGAACAGTCTCAACATTCCTGCTCTACTCTCTCTGTTGCTGATCAGCCGAGAGCGGGCACAGAGATGTTGGAATCAATTGGTCTTTCAGGCAGGAAAGGGAGGAGTGACAGCAATGTGTGTTGCAGAGTTGCAAAGCTCACTGTGTGCTGAAGATGCCCAGCAGGAGTTTCCCTGCTGGCCCTTCGGCTGTGGGATTAGAGTCCAAGCGCTCGTCCTCCCCTGTCACAACTCCTCTCGAAACGAGAGAGCGCACCAGAAACGTTGGATTCAAATGCACTTTTAGGAGATAAAGTGAGGAGTGACAGCAATGTTTGTGTCACAGTTTAAAGCTCGCTGTGTGCTAAACATGATCAGCAGGAGCTTTTTTGCAAGGCTCTTCTGCTGTTTTAGAACAGTCTCAACATTCCTGCTCTACTCTCTCTGTTGCTGCTCAGCCGAGAGCGGGCACAGAGATGGTGGATTCAGTTGGTCTTTCAGGCAGGAATGGGAGGAGTGACAGCAATGTCTGTTGCAGAGTTGCAAAGATCGCTGTGCTCTGAAGATGACCAGTGGGAACTTTCTGGACTGTCTCTTCTGCTGTTTCAGCAGAGTCCAAACGTAAGTGCTATATTCTGCTACTGCTCCCAAAGAGCAAGCACAGGAGATGTAGGATTCAATTGGACTTTCAGGTAGGAAAGTGAGAGGTGACAGCAATGTGTGTTGCAGAGTTGCAAAGCTCACTGTGTGCTGAAGATGCCCAGCAGCAGTTTCCCTGCTGGCCCTTCGGCTGTGGGATTAGAGTCCAAGCGCTCGTCCTCCCCTGTCACAACTCCTCTCGAAACGAGAGAGCGCACCAGAAACGTTGGATTCAAATGCCCTTTTAGGAGAAAGAGTGAAGAGTGACAGCAATGTTTGTGTCACAGTTTAAAGCTCACTGTGTGCTAAACATGATCAGCAGGAGCTTTTTTGCAAGGCGCTTCTGCTGTTTTAGTCCAGTCTAAACATTCCTGCTCTACTCTCTCTGTTGCTGCTCAGCAGAGAGCGGGCACAGAGATGGTGGATTCAGTTGGTCTTTCAGGCAGGAATGGGAGGAGTGACAGCAATGCGTGTTGCAGAGTTGCAAAGCTCGCTGTGCGCTGAAGATGGTCTGCAGGAACATTTTGTCCTGGCTCTTCTGCTCTTTTAGCAGGGACAAAACGTTCCGGCTCTACTCTCTCTGCTGCTGCCCAGCAGAGAAAGGGCACAGAGATTTTGGATTCAATTGGACTTTGAGGTAGGAAAGTGAGGAGCAACCGCAATATATGTGTCACTGTTGCAAGGCTGACTAACTGCTGAAGATTCCCAGCCGGAGCTTTCACTCCTGGCTCTTCGGCTGTGGGAGCAGAGGCCAAGAGCGCGTGTTCACCTGTCACTGCTGCTGTTCAAACGAGAGAGGGCGCGAGAGACCATGGATTCAAAGGGACTATTAGGAGATGAAGTGAGGAGTGACAGCAATGTGTGTTTCAGAGTTGCAAAGCTCACTGTGCGCTGAAGATGATCAGTGGGAACTTTCTGGACTGTCTCTTCTGCTGTTTCAGCAGAGTCCAAACGGAAGTGCTATATTCTGCTCCTGCTCACAAAGAGCAAGCACAGGAGATGTAGGATTCAATTGGACTTTGAGGTAGGAAAGTGAGAGGTGACAGCAATGTGTGTTTCAGAGTTGCAAAGCTCACTGTGTGCTGAAGATGCCCAGCAGGAGTTTCCCTGCTGGCCCTTCGGCTGTGGGATTAGATTCCAAGCGCTCGTCCTCCCCTGTCACAACTCCTCTCGAAACGAGAGAGCGCACCAGAAACGTTGGATTCAAATGCACTTTTAGGAGATAAAGTGAGGAGTGACAGCAATGTTTGTGTCACAGTTTAAAGCTCACTGTGTGCTAAACATGATCAGCAGGAGCTTTTTTGCAAGGCGCTTCTGCTGTTTTAGCCCAGTCTAAACATTCCTGCTCTACTCTTTCTGTTGCTGCTCAGCAGAGAGCGGGCACAGAGATGGTGGATTCAGTTGGTCTTTCAGGCAGGAAAGGGAGGAGTGACAGCAAAGTCTGTTGCAGAGTTGCAAAGATCGCTGTGCTCTGAAGATGACCAGTGGGAACTTTCTGGACTGTCTCTTCTGCTGTTTCAGCAGAGTCCAAACGTAAGTGCTATATTCTGCTACTGCTCACAAAGAGCAAGCACAGGAGATGTAGGATTCAATTGGACTTTCAGGTAGGAAAGTGAGAGGTGACAGCAATGTGTGTTTCAGAGTTGCAAAGCTCACTGTGTGCTGAAGATGCCCAGCAGGAGTTTCCCTGCTGGCCCTTCGGCTGTGGGATTAGAGTCCAAGCGCTCGTCCTCCCCTGTCACAACTCCTCTCGAAACGAGAGAGCGCACCAGAAACGTTGGATTCAAATGCACTTTTAGGAGAAAGAGTGAAGAGTGGCAGCAATGTTTGTGTCACAGTTTAAAGCTCACTGTGTGCTAAACATGATCAGCAGGAGCTTTTTTGCAAGGCGCTTCTGCTGTTTTAGTCCAGTCTAAACATTCCTGCTCTACTCTCTCTGTTGCTGCTCAGCAGAGAGCGGGCACAGAGATGGTGGATTCAGTTGGTCTTTCAGGCAGGAAAGGGAGGAGTGACAGCAATGCGTGTTGCAGAGTTGCAAAGCTCGCTGTGCGCTGAAGATGATCTGCAGGAACATTTTGTCCTGGCTCTTCTGCTCTTTTAGCAGGGACAAAACGTTCCGGCTCTACTCTCTCTGCTGCTGCCCAGCAGAGAAAGGGCCCAGAGATTTTGGATTCAATTGGACTTTGAGGTAGGAAAGTGAGGAGCAACAGCAATATATGTGTCACAGTTGCAAAGCTGACTAATTGCTGAAGATGCACAGCCGAGCTTTCACTCCTGGCTCTTCGGCTGTGGGAGCAGAGGCCAAGAGCTCGTGTTCACCTGTCACTGCTGCTGTTCAAACGAGAGAGGGCGCGAGAGATCATGGATTCAAAGGGACTCTTAGGAGATGAAGTGAGGAGTGACAGCAATGTGTGTTTCAGCGTTGCAAAGCTCACTGTGCTCTGAAGATGATCAGTGGGAACTTTCTGGACTGTCTCTTCTGCTGTTTCAGCAGAGTCCAAACGTAAGTGCTATATTCTGCTACTGCTCACAAAGAGCAAGCACAGGAGATGTAGGATTCAATTGGACTTTGAGGTAGGAAAGTGAGAGGTGACAGCAATGTGTGTTGCAGAGTTGCAAAGCTCACTGTGTGCTGAAGATGCCCAGCAGGAGTATCCCTGCTGGCCCTTCGGCTGTGGGATTAGAGTCCAAGCGCTCGTCCTCCCCTGTCACAACTCCTCTCGAAACGAGAGAGCGCACCAGAAACGTTGGATTCAAATGCACTTTTAGGAGATAAAGTGAGGAGTGACAGCAATGTTTGTGTCACAGTTTAAAGCTCGCTGTGTGCTAAACATGATCAGCAGGAGCTTTTTTGCAAGGCTCTTCTGCTGCTTTAGCACAGTCTCAACATTCCTGCTCTACTCTCTCTGTTGCTGCTCAGCAGAGAGCGGGCACAGAGATGGTGGATTCAGTTGGTCTTTCAGGCAGGAAAGGGAGGAGTGACAGCAATGTCTGTTGCAGAGTTGCAAAGATCGCTGTGCTCTGAAGATGACCAGTGGGAACTTTCTGGACTGTCTCTTCTGCTGTTTCAGCAGAGTCCAAACGTAAGTGCTATATTCTGCTACTGCTCACAAAGAGCAAGCACAGGAGATGTAGGATTCAATTGGACTTTCAGGTAGGAAAGTGAGAGGTGACAGCAATGTGTGTTTCAGAGTTGCAAAGCTCACTGTGTGCTGAAGATGCCCATCAGGAGTTTCCCTGCTGGCCCTTCGGCTGTGGGATTAGAGTCCAAGCGCTAGTCCTCCCCTGTCACAACTCCTCTCGAAACGAGAGAGCGCACCAGAAACATTGGATTCAAATGCACTTTTAGGAGAAAGAGTGAAGAGTGGCAGCAATGTTTGTGTCACTGTTTAAAGCTCACTGTGTGCTAAACGTGATCAGCAGGAGCTTTTTTGCATGGCACTTCTGCTGTTTTAGCCCAGTCTAAACATTCCTGCTCCGCTCTTTCTGTTGCTGCTCAGCAGAGAGCGGGCACAGAGATGTAGGATTCAATTGGACTTTCAGGTAGGAAAGTGAGAGGTGACAGCAATGTGTGTTTCAGAGTTGCAAAGCTCACTGTGTGCTGAAGATGCCCAGCAGGAGTTTCCCTGCTGGCCCTTCGGCTGTGGGATTAGAGTCCAAGCGCTCGTCCTCCCCTGTCACAACTCCTCTCGAAACGAGAGAGCGCACCAGAAACGTTGGATTCAAATGCACTTTTAGGAGAAAGAGTGAAGAGTGGCAGCAATGTTTGTGTCACAGTTTAAAGCTCGCTGTGTGCTAAACATGATCAGCAGGAGCTTTTTTGCAAGGCGCTTCTGCTGTTTTAGTCCAGTCTAAACATTCCTGCTCTACTCTCTCTGTTGCTGCTCAGCAGAGAGCGGGCACAGAGATGGTGGATTCAGTTGGTCTTTCAGGCAGGAAAGGGAGGAGTGACAGCAATGCGTGTTGCAGAGTTGCAAAGCTCGCTGTGCGCTGAAGATGATCTGCAGGAACATTTTGTCCTGGCTCTTCTGCTCTTTTAGCAGGGACAAAACGTTCCGGCTCTACTCTCTCTGCTGCTGCCCAGCAGAGAAAGGGCCCTGAGATTTTGGATTCAATTGGACTTTGAGGTAGGAAAGTGAGGAGCAACAGCAATATATGCGTCACAGTTGCAAAGCTGACTAATTGCTGAAGATGCCCAGCCGGAGCTTTCACTCCTGGCTCTTCGGCTGTGGGAGCAGAGGCCAAGAGCTCGTGTTCACCTGTCACTGCTGCTGTTCAAACGAGAGAGGGCGCGAGAGACCATGGATTCAAAGGGACTCTTAGGAGATGAAGTGAGGAGTGACAGCAATGTGTGTTTCAGAGTTGCAAAGCTCACTGTGCGCTGAACATGATCAGTGGGAACTTTCTGGACTGTCTCTTCTGCTGTTTCAGCAGAGTCCAAACGTAAGTGCTATATTCTGCTACTGCTCACAAAGAGCAAGCACAGGAGATGTAGGATTCAATTGGACTTTGAGGTAGGAAAGTGAGAGGTGACAGCAATGTGTGTTTCAGAGTTGCAAAGCTCACTGTGTGCTGAAGATGCCCAGCAGGAGTTTCCCTGCTGGCCCTTCGGCTGTGGGATTAGAGTCCAAGCGCTCGTCCTCCCCTGTCACAACTCCTCTCGAAACGAGAGAGCGCACCAGAAACGTTGGATTCAAATGCACTTTTTGGAGAAAGAGTGAAGAGTGGCAGCAATGTTTGTGTCACAGTTTAAAGCTCACTGTGTGCTAAACATGATCAGCAGGAGCTTTTTTGCAAGGCACTTCTGCTGTTTTTGCCCAGTCTAAACATTCCTGCTCCTCTCCTTCTGTTGCTGCTCAGCAGAGAGCGGGCACAGAGATGTTGGAATCAATTGGTCTTTCAGGCAGGAAAGGGAGGAGTGACAGCAATGTGTGTTGCAGAGTTGCAAAGCTCACTGTGTGCTGAAGATGCCCAGCAGGAGTTTCCCTGCTGGCCCTTCGGCTGTGGGATTAGAGTCCAAGCGCTCGTCCTCCCCTGTCACAACTCCTCTCGAAACGAGAGAGCGCACCAGAAACGTTGGATTCAAATGCACTTTTAGGAGAAAGAGTGAAGAGTGGCAGCAATGATTGTGTCACAGTTTAAAGCTCACTGTGTGCTAAACATGATCAGCAGGAGCTTTTTTGCAAGGCGCTTCTGCTGTTTTAGTCCAGTCTAAACATTCCTGCTCTACTCTCTCTGTTGCTGCTCAGCAGAGAGCGGGCACAGAGATGGTGGATTCAGTTGGTCTTTCAGGCAGGAAAGGGAGGAGTGACAGCAATGCGTGTTGCAGAGTTGCAAAGCTCGCTGTGCGCTGAAGATGATCTGCAGGAACATTTTGTCCTGGCTCTTCTGCTCTTTTAGCAGGGACAAAACGTTCCGGCTCTACTCTCTCTGCTGCTGCCCAGCAGAGAAAGGGCCCAGAGATTTTGGATTCAATTGGACTTTGAGGTAGGAAAGTGAGGAGCAACAGCAATATATGTGTCACAGTTGCAAAGCTGACTAATTGCTGAAGATGCCCAGCCGGAGCTTTCACTCCTGGCTCTTCGGCTGTGGGAGCAGAGGCCAAGAGCTCGTGTTCACCTGTCACTGCTGCTGTTCAAACGAGAGAGGGCGCGAGAGATCATGGATTCAAAGGGACTCTTAGGAGATGAAGTGAGGAGTGACAGCAATGTGTGTTTCAGCGTTGCAAAGCTCACTGTGCTCTGAAGATGATCAGTGGGAACTTTCTGGACTGTCTCTTCTGCTGTTTCAGCAGAGTCCAAACGTAAGTGCTATATTCTGCTACTGCTCACAAAGAGCAAGCACAGGAGATGTAGGATTCAATTGGACTTTGAGGTAGGAAAGTGAGAGGTGACAGCAATGTGTGTTGCAGAGTTGCAAAGCTCACTGTGTGCTGAAGATGCCCAGCAGGAGTATCCCTGCTGGCCCTTCGGCTGTGGGATTAGAGTCCAAGCGCTCGTCCTCCCCTGTCACAACTCCTCTCGAAACGAGAGAGCGCACCAGAAACGTTGGATTCAAATGCACTTTTAGGAGATAAAGTGAGGAGTGACAGCAATGTTTGTGTCACAGTTTAAAGCTCGCTGTGTGCTAAACATGATCAGCAGGAGCTTTTTTGCAAGGCTCTTCTGCTGCTTTAGCACAGTCTCAACATTCCTGCTCTACTCTCTCTGTTGCTGCTCAGCAGAGAGCGGGCACAGAGATGGTGGATTCAGTTGGTCTTTCAGGCAGGAAAGGGAGGAGTGACAGCAATGTCTGTTGCAGAGTTGCAAAGATCGCTGTGCTCTGAAGATGACCAGTGGGAACTTTCTGGACTGTCTCTTCTGCTGTTTCAGCAGAGTCCAAACGTAAGTGCTATATTCTGCTACTGCTCACAAAGAGCAAGCACAGGAGATGTAGGATTCAATTGGACTTTCAGGTAGGAAAGTGAGAGGTGACAGCAATGTGTGTTTCAGAGTTGCAAAGCTCACTGTGTGCTGAAGATGCCCATCAGGAGTTTCCCTGCTGGCCCTTCGGCTGTGGGATTAGAGTCCAAGCGCTAGTCCTCCCCTGTCACAACTCCTCTCGAAACGAGAGAGCGCACCAGAAACATTGGATTCAAATGCACTTTTAGGAGAAAGAGTGAAGAGTGGCAGCAATGTTTGTGTCACAGTTTAAAGCTCACTGTGTGCTAAACGTGATCAGCAGGAGCTTTTTTGCATGGCACTTCTGCTGTTTTAGCCCAGTCTAAACATTCCTGCTCCGCTCTTTCTGTTGCTGCTCAGCAGAGAGCGGGCACAGAGATGTTGGAATCAATTGGTCTTTCAGGCAGGAAAGGGAGGAGTGACAGCAATGTGTGTTTCAGAGTTGCAAAGCTCACTGTGTGCTGAAGATGCCCAGCAGGAGTTTCCCTGCTGGCCCTTCGGCTGTGGGATTAGAGTCCAAGCGCTCGTCCTCCCCTGTCACAACTCCTCTCGAAACGAGAGAGCGCACCAGAAACGTTGGATTCAAATGCACTTTTAGGAGAAAGAGTGAAGAGTGGCAGCAATGATTGCGTCAGAGTTTAAAGCTCACTGTTTGTTAAACATGATCAGCAGGAGCTTTTTTGCAAGGCGCTTCTGCTGTTTTAGTCCAGTCTAAACATTCCTGCTCTACTCTCTCTGTTGCTGCTCAGCAGAGAGCGGGCACAGAGATGGTGGATTCAGTTGGTCTTTCAGGCAGGAAAGGGAGGAGTGACAGCAATGCGTGTTGCAGAGTTGCAAAGCTCGCTGTGCGCTGAAGATGATCTGCAGGAACATTTTGTCCTGGCTCTTCTGCTCTTTTAGCAGGGACAAAACGTTCCGGCTCTACTCTCTCTGCTGCTGCCCAGCAGAGAAAGGGCCCTGAGATTTTGGATTCAATTGGACTTTGAGGTAGGAAAGTGAGGAGCAACAGCAATATATGCGTCACAGTTGCAAAGCTGACTAATTGCTGAAGATGCCCAGCCGGAGCTTTCACTCCTGGCTCTTCGGCTGTGGGAGCAGAGGCCAAGAGCTCGTGTTCACCTGTCACTGCTGCTGTTCAAACGAGAGAGGGCGCGAGAGACCATGGATTCAAAGGGACTCTTAGGAGATGAAGTGAGGAGTGACAGCAATGTGTGTTTCAGAGTTGCAAAGCTCACTGTGCGCTGAACATGATCAGTGGGAACTTTCTGGACTGTCTCTTCTGCTGTTTCAGCAGAGTCCAAACGTAAGTGCTATATTCTGCTACTGCTCACAAAGAGCAAGCACAGGAGATGTAGGATTCAATTGGACTTTGAGGTAGGAAAGTGAGAGGTGACAGCAATGTGTGTTTCAGAGTTGCAAAGCTCACTGTGTGCTGAAGATGCCCAGCAGGAGTTTCCCTGCTGGCCCTTCGGCTGTGGGATTAGAGTCCAAGCGCTCGTCCTCCCCTGTCACAACTCCTCTCGAAACGAGAGAGCGCACCAGAAACGTTGGATTCAAATGCACTTTTTGGAGAAAGAGTGAAGAGTGGCAGCAATGTTTGTGTCACAGTTTAAAGCTCACTGTGTGCTAAACATGATCAGCAGGAGCTTTTTTGCAAGGCACTTCTGCTGTTTTTGCCCAGTCTAAACATTCCTGCTCCTCTCCTTCTGTTGCTGCTCAGCAGAGAGCGGGCACAGAGATGTTGGAATCAATTGGTCTTTCAGGCAGGAAAGGGAGGAGTGACAGCAATGTGTGTTGCAGAGTTGCAAAGCTCACTGTGTGCTGAAGATGCCCAGCAGGAGTTTCCCTGCTGGCCCTTCGGCTGTGGGATTAGAGTCCAAGCGCTCGTCCTCCCCTGTCACAACTCCTCTCGAAACGAGAGAGCGCACCAGAAACGTTGGATTCAAATGCACTTTTAGGAGAAAGAGTGAAGAGTGGCAGCAATGATTGTGTCACAGTTTAAAGCTCACTGTGTGCTAAACATGATCAGCAGGAGCTTTTTTGCAAGGCGCTTCTGCTGTTTTAGTCCAGTCTAAACATTCCTGCTCTACTCTCTCTGTTGCTGCTCAGCAGAGAGCGGGCACAGAGATGGTGGATTCAGTTGGTCTTTCAGGCAGGAAAGGGAGGAGTGACAGCAATGCGTGTTGCAGAGTTGCAAAGCTCGCTGTGCGCTGAAGATGATCTGCAGGAACATTTTGTCCTGGCTCTTCTGCTCTTTTAGCTGGGACAAAACGTTCCTGCTCTACTCTCTCTGCTGCTGCCCAGCAGAGAAAGGGCCCAGAGATTTTGGATTCAATTGCACTTTGAGGTAGGAAAGTGAGGAGCAACCGCAATATATGTGTCACAGTTGCAAAGCTGACTAATTGCTGAAGATGCACAGCCGAGCTTTCACTCCTGGCTCTTCGGCTGTGGGAGCAGAGGCCAAGAGCTCGTGTTCACCTGTCACTGCTGCTGTTCAAACGAGAGAGGGCGCGAGAGACCATGGATTCAAAGGGACTATTAGGAGATGAAGTGAGGAGTGACAGCAATGTGTGTTTCAGAGTTGCAAAGCTCACTGTGCGCTGAAGATGATCAGTGGGAACTTTCTGGACTGTCTCTTCTGCTGTTTCAGCAGAGTCCAAACGTAAGTGCTATATTCTGCTACTGCTCACAAAGAGCAAGCACAGGAGATGTAGGATTCAATTGGACTTTCAGGTAGGAAAGTGAGAGGTGACAGCAATGTGTGTTTCAGAGTTGCAAAGCTCACTGTGTGCTGAAGATGCCCAGCAGGAGTTTCCCTGCTGGCCCTTCGGCTGTGGGATTAGAGTCCAAGCGCTCGTCCTCCCCTGTCACAACTCCTCTCGAAACGAGAGAGCGCACCAGAAACGTTGGATTCAAATGCACTTTTAGGAGAAAGACTGAAGAGTGGCAGCAATGTTTGTGTCACAGTTTAAAGCTCACTGTGTGCTAAACGTGATCAGCAGGAGCTTTTTTGCAAGGCACTTCTGCTGTTTTAGCCCAGTCTATACATTCCTGCTCCTCTCTTTCTGTTGCTGCTCAGCAGAGAGCGGGCACAGAGATGTTGGAATCAATTGGTCTTTCAGGCAGGAAAGGGAGGAGTGACAGCAATGTGTGTTTCAGAGTTGCAAAGCTCACTGTGTGCTGAAGATGCCCAGCAGGAGTTTCCCTGCTGGCCCTTCGGCTGTGGGATTAGAGTCCAAGCGCTCGTCCTCCCCTGTCACAACTCCTCTCGAAACGAGAGAGCGCACCAGAAACGTTGGATTCAAATGCACTTTTAGGAGAAAGAGTGAAGAGTGGCAGCAATGATTGCGTCAGAGTTTAAAGCTCACTGTTTGTTAAACATGATCAGCAGGAGCTTTTTTGCAAGGCGCTTCTGCTGTTTTAGTCCAGTCTAAACATTCCTGCTCTACTCTCTCTGTTGCTGCTCAGCAGAGAGCGGGCACAGAGATGGTGGATTCAGTTGGTCTTTCAGGCAGGAAAGGGAGGAGTGACAGCAATGCGTGTTGCAGAGTTGCAAAGCTCGCTGTGCGCTGAAGATGATCTTCAGGAACATTTTGTCCTGGCTCTTCTGCTCTTTTAGCAGGGACAAAACGTTCCGGCTCTACTCTCTCTGCTGCTGCCCAGCAGAGAAAGGGCCCAGAGATTTTGGATTCAATTGGACTTTGAGGTAGGAAAGTGAGGAGCAACAGCAATATATGTGTCACAGTTGCAAAGCTGACTAATTGCTGAAGATGCACAGCCGAGCTTTCACTCCTGGCTCTTCGGCTGTGGGAGCAGAGGCCAAGAGCTCGTGTTCACCTGTCACTGCTGCTGTTCAAACGAGAGAGGGCGCGAGAGACCATGAATTCAAAGGGACTCTTAGGAGATGAAGTGAGGAGTGACAGCAATGTGTGTTTCAGCGTTGCAAAGCTCACTGTGCGCTGAAGATGATCAGTGGGAACTTTCTGGACTGTCTCTTCTGCTGTTTCAGCAGAGTCCAAACGTAAGTGCTATATTCTGCTACTGCTCACAAAGAGCAAGCACAGGAGATGTAGGATTCAATTGGACTTTGAGGTAGGAAAGTGAGAGGTGACAGCAATGTGTGTTGCAGAGTTGCAAAGCTCACTGTGTGCTGAAGATGCCCAGCAGGAGTTTCCCTGCTCGCCCTTCGGCTGTGGGATTAGAGTCCAAGCGCTCGTCCTCCCCTGTCACAACTCCTCTCGAAACGAGAGAGCGCACCAGAAACGTTGGATTCAAATGCACTTTTAGGAGATAAAGTGAGGAGTGACAGCAATGTTTGTGTCACAGTTTAAAGCTCGCTGTGTGCTAAACATGATCAGCAGGAGCTTTTTTGCAAGGCACTTCTGCTGTTTTAGCCCAGTCTAAACATTCCTGCTCCTCTCTTTCTGTTGCTGCTCAGCAGAGAGCGGGCACAGAGATGGTGGATTCAGTTGGTCTTTCAGGCAGGAAAGGGAGGAGTGACAGCAATGTCTGTTGCAGAGTTGCAAAGATCGCTGTGCTCTGAAGATGACCAGTGGGAACTTTCTGGACTGTCTCTTCTGCTGTTTCAGCAGAGTCCAAACGTAAGTGCTATATTCTGCTACTGCTCACAAAGAGCAAGCACAGGAGATGTAGGATTCAATTGGACTTTCAGGTAGGAAAGTGAGAGGTGACAGCAATGTGTGTTTCAGAGTTGCAAAGCTCACTGTGTGCTGAAGATGCCCAGCAGGAGTTTCCCTGCTGGCCCTTCGGCTGTGGGATTAGAGTCCAAGCGCTCGTCCTCCCCTGTCACAACTCCTCTCGAAACGAGAGAGCGCACCAGAAACGTTGGATTCAAATGCACTTTTAGGAGAAAGAGTGAGGAGTGACAGCAATGTTTGTGTCACAGTTTAAAGCTCGCTGTGTGCTAAACATGATCAGCAGGAGCTTTTTTGCAAGGCTCTTCTGCTGTTTTAGTCCAGTCTCAACATTCCTGCTCTACTCTCTCTGTTGCTGCTCAGCCGAGAGCGGGCACAGAGATGGTGGATTCAGTTGGTCTTTCAGGCAGGAATGGGAGGAGTGACAGCAATGTCTGTTGCAGAGTTGCAAAGATCGCTGTGCTCTGAAGATGACCAGTGGGAACTTTCTGGACTGTCTCTTCTGCTGTTTCAGCAGAGTCCAAACGTAAGTGCTATATTCTGCTACTGCTCCCAAAGAGCAAGCACAGGAGATGTAGGATTCAATTGGACTTTCAGGTAGGAAAGTGAGAGGTGACAGCAATGTGTGTTGCAGAGTTGCAAAGCTCACTGTGTGCTGAAGATGCCCAGCAGCAGTTTCCCTGCTGGCCCTTCGGCTGTGGGATTAGAGTCCAAGCGCTCGTCCTCCCCTGTCACAACTCCTCTCGAAACGAGAGAGCGCACCAGAAACGTTGGATTCAAATGCCCTTTTAGGAGAAAGAGTGAAGAGTGACAGCAATGTTTGTGTCACAGTTTAAAGCTCGCTGTGTGCTAAACATGATCAGCAGGAGCTTTTTTGCAAGGCGCTTCTGCTGTTTTAGTCCAGTCTAAACATTCCTGCTCTACTCTCTCTGTTGCTGCTCAGCAGAGAGCGGGCACAGAGATGGTGGATTCAGTTGGTCTTTCAGGCAGGAATGGGAGGAGTGACAGCAATGCGTGTTGCAGAGTTGCAAAGCTCGCTGTGCGCTGAAGATGGTCTGCAGGAACATTTTGTCCTGGCTCTTCTGCTCTTTTAGCAGGGACAAAACGTTCCGGCTCTACTCTCTCTGCTGCTGCCCAGCAGAGAAAGGGCACAGAGATTTTGGATTCAATTGGACTTTGAGGTAGGAAAGTGAGGAGCAACCGCAATATATGTGTCACTGTTGCAAGGCTGACTAACTGCTGAAGATTCCCAGCCGGAGCTTTCACTCCTGGCTCTTCGGCTGTGGGAGCAGAGGCCAAGAGCGCGTGTTCACCTGTCACTGCTGCTGTTCAAACGAGAGAGGGCGCGAGAGACCATGGATTCAAAGGGACTATTAGGAGATGAAGTGAGGAGTGACAGCAATGTGTGTTTCAGAGTTGCAAAGCTCACTGTGCGCTGAAGATGATCAGTGGGAACTTTCTGGACTGTCTCTTCTGCTGTTTCAGCAGAGTCCAAACGGAAGTGCTATATTCTGCTCCTGCTCACAAAGAGCAAGCACAGGAGATGTAGGATTCAATTGGACTTTGAGGTAGGAAAGTGAGAGGTGACAGCAATGTGTGTTTCAGAGTTGCAAAGCTCACTGTGTGCTGAAGATGCCCAGCAGGAGTTTCCCTGCTGGCCCTTCGGCTGTGGGATTAGATTCCAAGCGCTCGTCCTCCCCTGTCACAACTCCTCTCGAAACGAGAGAGCGCACCAGAAACGTTGGATTCAAATGCACTTTTAGGAGATAAAGTGAGGAGTGACAGCAATGTTTGTGTCACAGTTTAAAGCTCACTGTGTGCTAAACATGATCAGCAGGAGCTTTTTTGCAAGGCGCTTCTGCTGTTTTAGCCCAGTCTAAACATTCCTGCTCTACTCTTTCTGTTGCTGCTCAGCAGAGAGCGGGCACAGAGATGGTGGATTCAGTTGGTCTTTCAGGCAGGAAAGGGAGGAGTGACAGCAATGCGTGTTGCAGAGTTGCAAAGCTCGCTGTGCGCTGAAGATGATCTGCAGGAACATTTTGTCCTGGCTCTTCTGCTCTTTTAGCAGGGACAAAACGTTCCGGCTCTACTCTCTCTGCTGCTGCCCAGCAGAGAAAGGGCCCAGAGATTTTGGATTCAATTGGACTTTGAGGTAGGAAAGTGAGGAGCAACAGCAATATATGTGTCACAGTTGCAAAGCTGACTAATTGCTGAAGATGCACAGCCGAGCTTTCACTCCTGGCTCTTCGGCTGTGGGAGCAGAGGCCAAGAGCTCGTGTTCACCTGTCACTGCTGCTGTTCAAACGAGAGAGGGCGCGAGAGATCATGGATTCAAAGGGACTCTTAGGAGATGAAGTGAGGAGTGACAGCAATGTGTGTTTCAGCGTTGCAAAGCTCACTGTGCTCTGAAGATGATCAGTGGGAACTTTCTGGACTGTCTCTTCTGCTGTTTCAGCAGAGTCCAAACGTAAGTGCTATATTCTGCTACTGCTCACAAAGAGCAAGCACAGGAGATGTAGGATTCAATTGGACTTTGAGGTAGGAAAGTGAGAGGTGACAGCAATGTGTGTTGCAGAGTTGCAAAGCTCACTGTGTGCTGAAGATGCCCAGCAGGAGTATCCCTGCTGGCCCTTCGGCTGTGGGATTAGAGTCCAAGCGCTCGTCCTCCCCTGTCACAACTCCTCTCGAAACGAGAGAGCGCACCAGAAACGTTGGATTCAAATGCACTTTTAGGAGAAAGAGTGAAGAGTGGCAGCAATGTTTGTGTCACAGTTTAAAGCTCGCTGTGTGCTAAACATGATCAGCAGGAGCTTTTTTGCAAGGCTCTTCTGCTGCTTTAGCACAGTCTCAACATTCCTGCTCTACTCTCTCTGTTGCTGCTCAGCAGAGAGCGGGCACAGAGATGGTGGATTCAGTTGGTCTTTCAGGCAGGAAAGGGAGGAGTGACAGCAATGTCTGTTGCAGAGTTGCAAAGATCGCTGTGCTCTGAAGATGACCAGTGGGAACTTTCTGGACTGTCTCTTCTGCTGTTTCAGCAGAGTCCAAACGTAAGTGCTATATTCTGCTACTGCTCACAAAGAGCAAGCACAGGAGATGTAGGATTCAATTGGACTTTCAGGTAGGAAAGTGAGAGGTGACAGCAATGTGTGTTTCAGAGTTGCAAAGCTCACTGTGTGCTGAAGATGCCCATCAGGAGTTTCCCTGCTGGCCCTTCGGCTGTGGGATTAGAGTCCAAGCGCTAGTCCTCCCCTGTCACAACTCCTCTCGAAACGAGAGAGCGCACCAGAAACATTGGATTCAAATGCACTTTTAGGAGAAAGAGTGAAGAGTGGCAGCAATGTTTGTGTCACTGTTTAAAGCTCACTGTGTGCTAAACGTGATCAGCAGGAGCTTTTTTGCATGGCACTTCTGCTGTTTTAGCCCAGTCTAAACATTCCTGCTCCGCTCTTTCTGTTGCTGCTCAGCAGAGAGCGGGCACAGAGATGTTGGAATCAATTGGTCTTTCAGGCAGGAAAGGGAGGAGTGACAGCAATGTGTGTTTCAGAGTTGCAAAGCTCACTGTGTGCTGAAGATGCCCAGCAGGAGTTTCCCTGCTGGCCCTTCGGCTGTGGGATTAGAGTCCAAGCGCTCGTCCTCCCCTGTCACAACTCCTCTCGAAACGAGAGAGCGCACCAGAAACGTTGGATTCAAATGCACTTTTAGGAGAAAGAGTGAAGAGTGGCAGCAATGATTGCGTCAGAGTTTAAAGCTCACTGTTTGTTAAACATGATCAGCAGGAGCTTTTTTGCAAGGCGCTTCTGCTGTTTTAGTCCAGTCTAAACATTCCTGCTCTACTCTCTCTGTTGCTGCTCAGCAGAGAGCGGGCACAGAGATGGTGGATTCAGTTGGTCTTTCAGGCAGGAAAGGGAGGAGTGACAGCAATGCGTGTTGCAGAGTTGCAAAGCTCGCTGTGCGCTGAAGATGATCTGCAGGAACATTTTGTCCTGGCTCTTCTGCTCTTTTAGCAGGGACAAAACGTTCCGGCTCTACTCTCTCTGCTGCTGCCCAGCAGAGAAAGGGCCCAGAGATTTTGGATTCAATTGGACTTTGAGGTAGGAAAGTGAGGAGCAACAGCAATATATGTGTCACAGTTGCAAAGCTGACTAATTGCTGAAGATGCACAGCCGAGCTTTCACTCCTGGCTCTTCGGCTGTGGGAGCAGAGGCCAAGAGCTCGTGTTCACCTGTCACTGCTGCTGTTCAAACGAGAGAGGGCGCGAGAGACCATGGATTCAAAGGGACTCTTAGGAGATGAAGTGAGGAGTGACAGCAATGTGTGTTTCAGCGTTGCAAAGCTCACTGTGCGCTGAAGATGATCAGTGGGAACTTTCTGGACTGTCTCTTCTGCTGTTTCAGCAGAGTCCAAACGTAAGTGCTATATTCTGCTACTGCTCACAAAGAGCAAGCACAGGAGATGTAGGATTCAATTGGACTTTGAGGTAGGAAAGTGAGAGGTGACAGCAATGTGTGTTTCAGAGTTGCAAAGCTCACTGTGTGCTGAAGATGCCCAGCAGGAGTATCCCTGCTGGCCCTTCGGCTGTGGGATTAGAGTCCAAGCGCTCGTCCTCCCCTGTCACAACTCCTCTCGAAACGAGAGAGCGCACCAGAAAAGTTGGATTCAAATGCACTTTTTGGAGATAAAGTGAGGAGTGACAGCAATGTTTGTGTCACAGTTTAAAGCTCGCTGTGTGCTAAACATGATCAGCAGGAGCTTTTTTGCAAGGCTCTTCTGCTGCTTTAGCACAGTCTCAACATTCCTGCTCTACTCTCTCTGTTGCTGCTCAGCAGAGAGCGGGCACAGAGATGGTGGATTCAGTTGGTTTTTCAGGCAGGAAAGGGAGGAGTGACAGCAATGACTGTTGCAGAGTTGCAAAGATCGCTGTGCTCTGAAGATGACCAGTGGGAACTTTCTGGACTGTCTCTTCTGCTGTTTCAGCAGAGTCCAAACGTAAGTGCTATATTCTGCTACTGCTCACAAAGAGCAAGCACAGGAGATGTAGGATTCAATTGGACTTTCAGGTAGGAAAGTGAGAGGTGACAGCAATGTGTGTTTCAGAGTTGCAAAGCTCACTGTGTGCTGAAGATGCCCAGCAGGAGTTTCCCTGCTGGCCCTTCGGCTGTGGGATTAGAGTCCAAGCGCTCGTCCTCCCCTATCACAACTCCTCTCGAAACGAGAGAGCGCACCAGAAACGTTGGATTCAAATGCACTTTTAGGAGAAAGAGTGAAGAGTGGCAGCAATGTTTGTGTCACAGTTTAAAGCTCGCTGTGTGCTAAACATGATCAGCAGGAGCTTTTTTGCAAGGCGCTTCTGCTGTTTTAGTCCAGTCTAAACATTCCTGCTCTACTCTCTCTGTTGCTGCTCAGCAGAGAGCGGGCACAGAGATGGTGGATTCAGTTGGTCTTTCAGGCAGGAAAGGGAGGAGTGACAGCAATGCGTGTTGCAGAGTTGCAAAGCTCGCTGTGCGCTGAAGATGATCTGCAGGAACATTTTGTCCTGGCTCTTCTGCTCTTTTAGCAGGGACAAAACGTTCCGGCTCTACTCTCTCTGCTGCTGCCCAGCAGAGAAAGGGCCCTGAGATTTTGGATTCAATTGGACTTTGAGGTAGGAAAGTGAGGAGCAACAGCAATATATGCGTCACAGTTGCAAAGCTGACTAATTGCTGAAGATGCCCAGCCGGAGCTTTCACTCCTGGCTCTTCGGCTGTGGGAGCAGAGGCCAAGAGCTCGTGTTCACCTGTCACTGCTGCTGTTCAAACGAGAGAGGGCGCGAGAGACCATGGATTCAAAGGGACTCTTAGGAGATGAAGTGAGGAGTGACAGCAATGTGTGTTTCAGAGTTGCAAAGCTCACTGTGCGCTGAACATGATCAGTGGGAACTTTCTGGACTGTCTCTTCTGCTGTTTCAGCAGAGTCCAAACGTAAGTGCTATATTCTGCTACTGCTCACAAAGAGCAAGCACAGGAGATGTAGGATTCAATTGGACTTTGAGGTAGGAAAGTGAGAGGTGACAGCAATGTGTGTTTCAGAGTTGCAAAGCTCACTGTGTGCTGAAGATGCCCAGCAGGAGTTTCCCTGCTGGCCCTTCGGCTGTGGGATTAGAGTCCAAGCGCTCGTCCTCCCCTGTCACAACTCCTCTCGAAACGAGAGAGCGCACCAGAAACGTTGGATTCAAATGCACTTTTTGGAGAAAGAGTGAAGAGTGGCAGCAATGTTTGTGTCACAGTTTAAAGCTCACTGTGTGCTAAACATGATCAGCAGGAGCTTTTTTGCAAGGCACTTCTGCTGTTTTTGCCCAGTCTAAACATTCCTGCTCCTCTCCTTCTGTTGCTGCTCAGCAGAGAGCGGGCACAGAGATGTTGGAATCAATTGGTCTTTCAGGCAGGAAAGGGAGGAGTGACAGCAATGTGTGTTGCAGAGTTGCAAAGCTCACTGTGTGCTGAAGATGCCCAGCAGGAGTTTCCCTGCTGGCCCTTCGGCTGTGGGATTAGAGTCCAAGCGCTCGTCCTCCCCTGTCACAACTCCTCTCGAAACGAGAGAGCGCACCAGAAACGTTGGATTCAAATGCACTTTTAGGAGAAAGAGTGAAGAGTGGCAGCAATGATTGTGTCACAGTTTAAAGCTCACTGTGTGCTAAACATGATCAGCAGGAGCTTTTTTGCAAGGCGCTTCTGCTGTTTTAGTCCAGTCTAAACATTCCTGCTCTACTCTCTCTGTTGCTGCTCAGCAGAGAGCGGGCACAGAGATGGTGGATTCAGTTGGTCTTTCAGGCAGGAAAGGGAGGAGTGACAGCAATGCGTGTTGCAGAGTTGCAAAGCTCGCTGTGCGCTGAAGATGATCTGCAGGAACATTTTGTCCTGGCTCTTCTGCTCTTTTAGCAGGGACAAAACGTTCCTGCTCTACTCTCTCTGCTGCTGCCCAGCAGAGAAAGGGCCCAGAGATTTTGGATTCAATTGCACTTTGAGGTAGGAAAGTGAGGAGCAACCGCAATATATGTGTCACAGTTGCAAAGCTGACTAATTGCTGAAGATGCACAGCCGAGCTTTCACTCCTGGCTCTTCGGCTGTGGGAGCAGAGGCCAAGAGCTCGTGTTCACCTGTCACTGCTGCTGTTCAAACGAGAGAGGGCGCGAGAGACCATGGATTCAAAGGGACTATTAGGAGATGAAGTGAGGAGTGACAGCAATGTGTGTTTCAGAGTTGCAAAGCTCACTGTGCGCTGAAGATGATCAGTGGGAACTTTCTGGACTGTCTCTTCTGCTGTTTCAGCAGAGTCCAAACGTAAGTGCTATATTCTGCTACTGCTCACAAAGAGCAAGCACAGGAGATGTAGGATTCAATTGGACTTTGAGGTAGGAAAGTGAGAGGTGACAGCAATGTGTGTTTCAGAGTTGCAAAGCTCACTGTGTGCTGAAGATGCCCAGCAGGAGTTTCCCTGCTGGCCCTTCGGCTGTGGGATTAGAGTCCAAGCGCTCGTCCTCCCCTGTCACAACTCCTCTCGAAACGAGAGAGCGCACCAGAAACGTTGGATTCAAATGCACTTTTAGGAGAAAGACTGAAGAGTGGCAGCAATGTTTGTGTCACAGTTTAAAGCTCACTGTGTGCTAAACGTGATCAGCAGGAGCTTTTTTGCAAGGCACTTCTGCTGTTTTAGCCCAGTCTAAACATTCCTGCTCCTCTCTTTCTGTTGCTGCTCAGCAGAGAGCGGGCACAGAGATGTTGGAATCAATTGGTCTTTCAGGCAGGAAAGGGAGGACTGACAGCAATGTGTGTTTCAGAGTTGCAAAGCTCACTGTGTGCTGAAGATGCCCAGCAGGAGTTTCCCTGCTGGCCCTTCGGCTGTGGGATTAGAGTCCAAGCGCTCGTCCTCCCCTGTCACAACTCCTCTCGAAACGAGAGAGCGCACCAGAAACGTTGGATTCAAATGCACTTTTAGGAGAAAGAGTGAAGAGTGGCAGCAATGATTGCGTCACAGTTTAAAGCTCACTGTTTGTTAAACATGATCAGCAGGAGCTTTTTTGCAAGGCGCTTCTGCTGTTTTAGTCCAGTCTAAACATTCCTGCTCTACTCTCTCTGTTGCTGCTCAGCAGAGAGCGGGCACAGAGATGGTGGATTCAGTTGGTCTTTCAGGCAGGAAAGGGAGGAGTGACAGCAATGCGTGTTGCAGAGTTGCAAAGCTCGCTGTGCGCTGAAGATGATCTGCAGGAACATTTTGTCCTGGCTCTTCTGCTCTTTTAGCAGGGACAAAACGTTCCGGCTCTACTCTCTCTGCTGCTGCCCAGCAGAGAAAGGGCCCAGAGATTTTGGATTCAATTGGACTTTGAGGTAGGAAAGTGAGGAGCAACAGCAATATATGTGTCACAGTTGCAAAGCTGACTAATTGCTGAAGATGCACAGCCGAGCTTTCACTCCTGGCTCTTCGGCTGTGGGAGCAGAGGCCAAGAGCTCGTGTTCACCTGTCACTGCTGCTGTTCAAACGAGAGAGGGCGCGAGAGACCATGGATTCAAAGGGACTCTTAGGAGATGAAGTGAGGAGTGACAGCAATGTGTGTTTCAGCGTTGCAAAGCTCACTGTGCGCTGAAGATGATCAGTGGGAACTTTCTGGACTGTCTCTTCTGCTGTTTCAGCAGAGTCCAAACGTAAGTGCTATATTCTGCTACTGCTCACAAAGAGCAAGCACAGGAGATGTAGGATTCAATTGGACTTTGAGGTAGGAAAGTGAGAGGTGACAGCAATGTGTGTTTCAGAGTTGCAAAGCTCACTGTGTGCTGAAGATGCCCAGCAGGAGTATCCCTGCTGGCCCTTCGGCTGTGGGATTAGAGTCCAAGCGCTCGTCCTCCCCTGTCACAACTCCTCTCGAAACGAGAGAGCGCACCAGAAACGTTGGATTCAAATGCACTTTTAGGAGATAAAGTGAGGAGTGACAGCAATGTTTGTGTCACAGTTTAAAGCTCGCTGTGTGCTAAACATGATCAGCAGGAGCTTTTTTGCAAGGCTCTTCTGCTGCTTTAGCACAGTCTCAACATTCCTGCTCTACTCTCTCTGTTGCTGCTCAGCAGAGAGCGGGCACAGAGATGGTGGATTCAGTTGGTTTTTCAGGCAGGAAAGGGAGGAGTGACAGCAATGTCTGTTGCAGAGTTGCAAAGATCGCTGTGCTCTGAAGATGACCAGTGGGAACTTTCTGGACTGTCTCTTCTGCTGTTTCAGCAGAGTCCAAACGTAAGTGCTATATTCTGCTACTGCTCACAAAGAGCAAGCACAGGAGATGTAGGATTCAATTGGACTTTCAGGTAGGAAAGTGAGAGGTGACAGCAATGTGTGTTTCAGAGTTGCAAAGCTCACTGTGTGCTGAAGATGCCCAGCAGGAGTTTCCCTGCTGGCCCTTCGGCTGTGGGATTAGAGTCCAAGCGCTCGTCCTCCCCTATCACAACTCCTCTTGAAACGAGAGAGCGCACCAGAAACGTTGGATTCAAATGCACTTTTAGGAGAAAGAGTGAAGAGTGGCAGCAATGTTTGTGTCACAGTTTAAAGCTCGCTGTGTGCTAAACATGATCAGCAGGAGCTTTTTTGCAAGGCGCTTCTGCTGTTTTAGTCCAGTCTAAACATTCCTGCTCTACTCTCTCTGTTGCTGCTCAGCAGAGAGCGGGCACAGAGATGGTGGATTCAGTTGGTCTTTCAGGCAGGAAAGGGAGGAGTGACAGCAATGCGTGTTGCAGAGTTGCAAAGCTCGCTGTGCGCTGAAGATGATCTGCAGGAACATTTTGTCCTGGCTCTTCTGCTCTTTTAGCAGGGACAAAACGTTCCGGCTCTACTCTCTCTGCTGCTGCCCAGCAGAGAAAGGGCCCTGAGATTTTGGATTCAATTGGACTTTGAGGTAGGAAAGTGAGGAGCAACAGCAATATATGTGTCACAGTTGCAAAGCTGACTAATTGCTGAAGATGCACAGCCGAGCTTTCACTCCTGGCTCTTCGGCTGTGGGAGCAGAGGCCAAGAGCTCGTGTTCACCTGTCACTGCTGCTGTTCAAACGAGAGAGGGCGCGAGAGATCATGGATTCAAAGGGACTCTTAGGAGATGAAGTGAGGAGTGACAGCAATGTGTGTTTCAGCGTTGCAAAGCTCACTGTGCTCTGAAGATGATCAGTGGGAACTTTCTGGACTGTCTCTTCTGCTGTTTCAGCAGAGTCCAAACGTAAGTGCTATATTCTGCTACTGCTCACAAAGAGCAAGCACAGGAGATGTAGGATTCAATTGGACTTTGAGGTAGGAAAGTGAGAGGTGACAGCAATGTGTGTTGCAGAGTTGCAAAGCTCACTGTGTGCTGAAGATGCCCAGCAGGAGTATCCCTGCTGGCCCTTCGGCTGTGGGATTAGAGTCCAAGCGCTCGTCCTCCCCTGTCACAACTCCTCTCGAAACGAGAGAGCGCACCAGAAACGTTGGATTCAAATGCACTTTTAGGAGATAAAGTGAGGAGTGACAGCAATGTTTGTGTCACAGTTTAAAGCTCGCTGTGTGCTAAACATGATCAGCAGGAGCTTTTTTGCAAGGCTCTTCTGCTGCTTTAGCACAGTCTCAACATTCCTGCTCTACTCTCTCTGTTGCTGCTCAGCAGAGAGCGGGCACAGAGATGGTGGATTCAGTTGGTCTTTCAGGCAGGAAAGGGAGGAGTGACAGCAATGTCTGTTGCAGAGTTGCAAAGATCGCTGTGCTCTGAAGATGACCAGTGGGAACTTTCTGGACTGTCTCTTCTGCTGTTTCAGCAGAGTCCAAACGTAAGTGCTATATTCTGCTACTGCTCACAAAGAGCAAGCACAGGAGATGTAGGATTCAATTGGACTTTCAGGTAGGAAAGTGAGAGGTGACAGCAATGTGTGTTTCAGAGTTGCAAAGCTCACTGTGTGCTGAAGATGCCCATCAGGAGTTTCCCTGCTGGCCCTTCGGCTGTGGGATTAGAGTCCAAGCGCTAGTCCTCCCCTGTCACAACTCCTCTCGAAACGAGAGAGCGCACCAGAAACATTGGATTCAAATGCACTTTTAGGAGAAAGAGTGAAGAGTGGCAGCAATGTTTGTGTCACTGTTTAAAGCTCACTGTGTGCTAAACGTGATCAGCAGGAGCTTTTTTGCATGGCACTTCTGCTGTTTTAGCCCAGTCTAAACATTCCTGCTCCGCTCTTTCTGTTGCTGCTCAGCAGAGAGCGGGCACAGAGATGTTGGAATCAATTGGTCTTTCAGGCAGGAAAGGGAGGAGTGACAGCAATGTGTGTTTCAGAGTTGCAAAGCTCACTGTGTGCTGAAGATGCCCAGCAGGAGTTTCCCTGCTGGCCCTTCGGCTGTGGGATTAGAGTCCAAGCGCTCGTCCTCCCCTGTCACAACTCCTCTCGAAACGAGAGAGCGCACCAGAAACGTTGGATTCAAATGCACTTTTAGGAGAAAGAGTGAAGAGTGGCAGCAATGATTGCGTCAGAGTTTAAAGCTCACTGTTTGTTAAACATGATCAGCAGGAGCTTTTTTGCAAGGCGCTTCTGCTGTTTTAGTCCAGTCTAAACATTCCTGCTCTACTCTCTCTGTTGCTGCTCAGCAGAGAGCGGGCACAGAGATGGTGGATTCAGTTGGTCTTTCAGGCAGGAAAGGGAGGAGTGACAGCAATGCGTGTTGCAGAGTTGCAAAGCTCGCTGTGCGCTGAAGATGATCTGCAGGAACATTTTGTCCTGGCTCTTCTGCTCTTTTAGCAGGGACAAAACGTTCCGGCTCTACTCTCTCTGCTGCTGCCCAGCAGAGAAAGGGCCCAGAGATTTTGGATTCAATTGGACTTTGAGGTAGGAAAGTGAGGAGCAACAGCAATATATGTGTCACAGTTGCAAAGCTGACTAATTGCTGAAGATGCACAGCCGAGCTTTCACTCCTGGCTCTTCGGCTGTGGGAGCAGAGGCCAAGAGCTCGTGTTCACCTGTCACTGCTGCTGTTCAAACGAGAGAGGGCGCGAGAGACCATGGATTCAAAGGGACTCTTAGGAGATGAAGTGAGGAGTGACAGCAATGTGTGTTTCAGCGTTGCAAAGCTCACTGTGCGCTGAAGATGATCAGTGGGAACTTTCTGGACTGTCTCTTCTGCTGTTTCAGCAGAGTCCAAACGTAAGTGCTATATTCTGCTACTGCTCACAAAGAGCAAGCACAGGAGATGTAGGATTCAATTGGACTTTGAGGTAGGAAAGTGAGAGGTGACAGCAATGTGTGTTTCAGAGTTGCAAAGCTCACTGTGTGCTGAAGATGCCCAGCAGGAGTATCCCTGCTGGCCCTTCGGCTGTGGGATTAGAGTCCAAGCGCTCGTCCTCCCCTGTCACAACTCCTCTCGAAACGAGAGAGCGCACCAGAAACGTTGGATTCAAATGCACTTTTAGGAGATAAAGTGAGGAGTGACAGCAATGTTTGTGTCACAGTTTAAAGCTCGCTGTGTGCTAAACATGATCAGCAGGAGCTTTTTTGCAAGGCTCTTCTGCTGCTTTAGCACAGTCTCAACATTCCTGCTCTACTCTCTCTGTTGCTGCTCAGCAGAGAGCGGGCACAGAGATGGTGGATTCAGTTGGTCTTTCAGGCAGGAAAGGGAGGAGTGACAGCAATGTCTGTTGCAGAGTTGCAAAGATCGCTGTGCTCTGAAGATGACCAGTGGGAACTTTCTGGACTGTCTCTTCTGCTGTTTCAGCAGAGTCCAAACGTAAGTGCTATATTCTGCTACTGCTCACAAAGAGCAAGCACAGGAGATGTAGGATTCAATTGGACTTTCAGGTAGGAAAGTGAGAGGTGACAGCAATGTGTGTTTCAGAGTTGCAAAGCTCACTGTGTGCTGAAGATGCCCATCAGGAGTTTCCCTGCTGGCCCTTCGGCTGTGGGATTAGAGTCCAAGCGCTAGTCCTCCCCTGTCACAACTCCTCTCGAAACGAGAGAGCGCACCAGAAACATTGGATTCAAATGCACTTTTAGGAGAAAGAGTGAAGAGTGGCAGCAATGTTTGTGTCACTGTTTAAAGCTCACTGTGTGCTAAACGTGATCAGCAGGAGCTTTTTTGCATGGCACTTCTGCTGTTTTAGCCCAGTCTAAACATTCCTGCTCCGCTCTTTCTGTTGCTGCTCAGCAGAGAGCGGGCACAGAGATGTTGGAATCAATTGGTCTTTCAGGCAGGAAAGGGAGGAGTGACAGCAATGTGTGTTTCAGAGTTGCAAAGCTCACTGTGTGCTGAAGATGCCCAGCAGGAGTTTCCCTGCTGGCCCTTCGGCTGTGGGATTAGAGTCCAAGCGCTCGTCCTCCCCTGTCACAACTCCTCTCGAAACGAGAGAGCGCACCAGAAACGTTGGATTCAAATGCACTTTTAGGAGAAAGAGTGAAGAGTGGCAGCAATGATTGCGTCAGAGTTTAAAGCTCACTGTTTGTTAAACATGATCAGCAGGAGCTTTTTTGCAAGGCGCTTCTGCTGTTTTAGTCCAGTCTAAACATTCCTGCTCTACTCTCTCTGTTGCTGCTCAGCAGAGAGCGGGCACAGAGATGGTGGATTCAGTTGGTCTTTCAGGCAGGAAAGGGAGGAGTGACAGCAATGCGTGTTGCAGAGTTGCAAAGCTCGCTGTGCGCTGAAGATGATCTGCAGGAACATTTTGTCCTGGCTCTTCTGCTCTTTTAGCAGGGACAAAACGTTCCGGCTCTACTCTCTCTGCTGCTGCCCAGCAGAGAAAGGGCCCAGAGATTTTGGATTCAATTGGACTTTGAGGTAGGAAAGTGAGGAGCAACAGCAATATATGTGTCACAGTTGCAAAGCTGACTAATTGCTGAAGATGCACAGCCGAGCTTTCACTCCTGGCTCTTCGGCTGTGGGAGCAGAGGCCAAGAGCTCGTGTTCACCTGTCACTGCTGCTGTTCAAACGAGAGAGGGCGCGAGAGACCATGGATTCAAAGGGACTCTTAGGAGATGAAGTGAGGAGTGACAGCAATGTGTGTTTCAGCGTTGCAAAGCTCACTGTGCGCTGAAGATGATCAGTGGGAACTTTCTGGACTGTCTCTTCTGCTGTTTCAGCAGAGTCCAAACGTAAGTGCTATATTCTGCTACTGCTCACAAAGAGCAAGCACAGGAGATGTAGGATTCAATTGGACTTTGAGGTAGGAAAGTGAGAGGTGACAGCAATGTGTGTTTCAGAGTTGCAAAGCTCACTGTGTGCTGAAGATGCCCAGCAGGAGTATCCCTGCTGGCCCTTCGGCTGTGGGATTAGAGTCCAAGCGCTCGTCCTCCCCTGTCACAACTCCTCTCGAAACGAGAGAGCGCACCAGAAACGTTGGATTCAAATGCACTTTTAGGAGATAAAGTGAGGAGTGACAGCAATGTTTGTGTCACAGTTTAAAGCTCGCTGTGTGCTAAACATGATCAGCAGGAGCTTTTTTGCAAGGCTCTTCTGCTGCTTTAGCACAGTCTCAACATTCCTGCTCTACTCTCTCTGTTGCTGCTCAGCAGAGAGCGGGCACAGAGATGGTGGATTCAGTTGGTTTTTCAGGCAGGAAAGGGAGGAGTGACAGCAATGACTGTTGCAGAGTTGCAAAGATCGCTGTGCTCTGAAGATGACCAGTGGGAACTTTCTGGACTGTCTCTTCTGCTGTTTCAGCAGAGTCCAAACGTAAGTGCTATATTCTGCTACTGCTCACAAAGAGCAAGCACAGGAGATGTAGGATTCAATTGGACTTTCAGGTAGGAAAGTGAGAGGTGACAGCAATGTGTGTTTCAGAGTTGCAAAGCTCACTGTGTGCTGAAGATGCCCAGCAGGAGTTTCCCTGCTGGCCCTTCGGCTGTGGGATTAGAGTCCAAGCGCTCGTCCTCCCCTATCACAACTCCTCTCGAAACGAGAGAGCGCACCAGAAACGTTGGATTCAAATGCACTTTTAGGAGAAAGAGTGAAGAGTGGCAGCAATGTTTGTGTCACAGTTTAAAGCTCGCTGTGTGCTAAACATGATCAGCAGGAGCTTTTTTGCAAGGCGCTTCTGCTGTTTTAGTCCAGTCTAAACATTCCTGCTCTACTCTCTCTGTTGCTGCTCAGCAGAGAGCGGGCACAGAGATGGTGGATTCAGTTGGTCTTTCAGGCAGGAAAGGGAGGAGTGACAGCAATGCGTGTTGCAGAGTTGCAAAGCTCGCTGTGCGCTGAAGATGATCTGCAGGAACATTTTGTCCTGGCTCTTCTGCTCTTTTAGCAGGGACAAAACGTTCCGGCTCTACTCTCTCTGCTGCTGCCCAGCAGAGAAAGGGCCCTGAGATTTTGGATTCAATTGGACTTTGAGGTAGGAAAGTGAGGAGCAACAGCAATATATGCGTCACAGTTGCAAAGCTGACTAATTGCTGAAGATGCCCAGCCGGAGCTTTCACTCCTGGCTCTTCGGCTGTGGGAGCAGAGGCCAAGAGCTCGTGTTCACCTGTCACTGCTGCTGTTCAAACGAGAGAGGGCGCGAGAGACCATGGATTCAAAGGGACTCTTAGGAGATGAAGTGAGGAGTGACAGCAATGTGTGTTTCAGAGTTGCAAAGCTCACTGTGCGCTGAACATGATCAGTGGGAACTTTCTGGACTGTCTCTTCTGCTGTTTCAGCAGAGTCCAAACGTAAGTGCTATATTCTGCTACTGCTCACAAAGAGCAAGCACAGGAGATGTAGGATTCAATTGGACTTTGAGGTAGGAAAGTGAGAGGTGACAGCAATGTGTGTTTCAGAGTTGCAAAGCTCACTGTGTGCTGAAGATGCCCAGCAGGAGTTTCCCTGCTGGCCCTTCGGCTGTGGGATTAGAGTCCAAGCGCTCGTCCTCCCCTGTCACAACTCCTCTCGAAACGAGAGAGCGCACCAGAAACGTTGGATTCAAATGCACTTTTTGGAGAAAGAGTGAAGAGTGGCAGCAATGTTTGTGTCACAGTTTAAAGCTCACTGTGTGCTAAACATGATCAGCAGGAGCTTTTTTGCAAGGCACTTCTGCTGTTTTTGCCCAGTCTAAACATTCCTGCTCCTCTCCTTCTGTTGCTGCTCAGCAGAGAGCGGGCACAGAGATGTTGGAATCAATTGGTCTTTCAGGCAGGAAAGGGAGGAGTGACAGCAATGTGTGTTGCAGAGTTGCAAAGCTCACTGTGTGCTGAAGATGCCCAGCAGGAGTTTCCCTGCTGGCCCTTCGGCTGTGGGATTAGAGTCCAAGCGCTCGTCCTCCCCTGTCACAACTCCTCTCGAAACGAGAGAGCGCACCAGAAACGTTGGATTCAAATGCACTTTTAGGAGAAAGAGTGAAGAGTGGCAGCAATGATTGTGTCACAGTTTAAAGCTCACTGTGTGCTAAACATGATCAGCAGGAGCTTTTTTGCAAGGCGCTTCTGCTGTTTTAGTCCAGTCTAAACATTCCTGCTCTACTCTCTCTGTTGCTGCTCAGCAGAGAGCGGGCACAGAGATGGTGGATTCAGTTGGTCTTTCAGGCAGGAAAGGGAGGAGTGACAGCAATGCGTGTTGCAGAGTTGCAAAGCTCGCTGTGCGCTGAAGATGATCTGCAGGAACATTTTGTCCTGGCTCTTCTGCTCTTTTAGCTGGGACAAAACGTTCCTGCTCTACTCTCTCTGCTGCTGCCCAGCAGAGAAAGGGCCCAGAGATTTTGGATTCAATTGCACTTTGAGGTAGGAAAGTGAGGAGCAACAGCAATATATGTGTCACAGTTGCAAAGCTGACTAATTGCTGAAGATGCACAGCCGAGCTTTCACTCCTGGCTCTTCGGCTGTGGGAGCAGAGGCCAAGAGCTCGTGTTCACCTGTCACTGCTGCTGTTCAAACGAGAGAGGGCGCGAGAGACCATGGATTCAAAGGGACTATTAGGAGATGAAGTGAGGAGTGACAGCAATGTGTGTTTCAGAGTTGCAAAGCTCACTGTGCGCTGAAGATGATCAGTGGGAACTTTCTGGACTGTCTCTTCTGCTGTTTCAGCAGAGTCCAAACGTAAGTGCTATATTCTGCTACTGCTCACAAAGAGCAAGCACAGGAGATGTAGGATTCAATTGGACTTTCAGGTAGGAAAGTGAGAGGTGACAGCAATGTGTGTTTCAGAGTTGCAAAGCTCACTGTGTGCTGAAGATGCCCAGCAGGAGTTTCCCTGCTGGCCCTTCGGCTGTGGGATTAGAGTCCAAGCGCTCGTCCTCCCCTGTCACAACTCCTCTCGAAACGAGAGAGCGCACCAGAAACGTTGGATTCAAATGCACTTTTAGGAGAAAGACTGAAGAGTGGCAGCAATGTTTGTGTCACAGTTTAAAGCTCGCTGTGTGCTAAACATGATCAGCAGGAGCTTTTTTGCAAGGCTCTTCTGCTGCTTTAGCACAGTCTCAACATTCCTGCTCTACTCTCTCTGTTGCTGCTCAGCAGAGAGCGGGCACAGAGATGGTGGATTCAGTTGGTTTTTCAGGCAGGAAAGGGAGGAGTGACAGCAATGACTGTTGCAGAGTTGCAAAGATCGCTGTGCTCTGAAGATGACCAGTGGGAACTTTCTGGACTGTCTCTTCTGCTGTTTCAGCAGAGTCCAAACGTAAGTGCTATATTCTGCTACTGCTCACAAAGAGCAAGCACAGGAGATGTAGGATTCAATTGGACTTTCAGGTAGGAAAGTGAGAGGTGACAGCAATGTGTGTTTCAGAGTTGCAAAGCTCACTGTGTGCTGAAGATGCCCAGCAGGAGTTTCCCTGCTGGCCCTTCGGCTGTGGGATTAGAGTCCAAGCGCTCGTCCTCCCCTGCTTTAACCCATTTTTGCCATTTCTAACCATTGCACACACATCTCTAACCTGCTTTAAAGCCTTTTTGGCCATTTCTAACCCGCTTTTGGCCAACTTAGGCCATTTCTAACCCGTTTTCGCACATCTCTTACCCGCTTTAAAGCTTTTTTGGCCGTTTCTAACCCGTTTTAAGCCAGCTTTGGTCATTTCTGACCCATTTTTGCACATCTCTAACCTTTTTTAAGCCGGTTTTGGCTATTTCTCACTCATCTCTGCTTACCTCTAACCCTTTTTAAACCGGTTTTGGCCATTTCTAATCCAATTTTTGAACATTTCTAACCCGTTTTAAATCATTTTTGGCCATTTCTATCCCATTTTTGCGTGTCTAGAACCCTTTTAATGCATTTTTGACTCATTCTAAACCATTTTTGCCCACTTTCCACCCGTTTTAAGCTAGGTTTTTTTTCTGTTTCTAACCCAGTTTTCCCCATTTCTTTACCCACTTGAATCCATTTTTGGCCATTTCTAGCCCATTTTTGCACATCTCTAACCTGCTTTAAAGCAGTTTTGGCCATTTCTAACCATTTCTGGCACATCTCTAACCTCTTTTAAGCCATTCTTTGCCATTTCTAACCCATTTCTGCTCATCTCTAGCCCTTTTAAAGCCACGTTTGGGTCTTTCTACACCATTTTTTCTGACTTTCAACCTGGTTTAAGCCATTTTTCTTTCCTTTTCTAACTCATTTTTTGCCCATTGCTCACACGATTTAAACCATTTTTGGATTTATCTAAACCATTTTTACACACTTCTAACACATTTTAAGCCATTTTTCACTATTTCTATCCCATTTTAAGGCGTTTTTGGCCATTTGTAACCCATTTTTGCATACATCTAACCCTTTTAAAGCCGTTTTTGGCTCTTTCTAAAACACTTTCTTCTGCATTCAACTAATTATAAGCATTTTTTTTTCTTTTCTGACCCATTTTTGGCCCAGTTCTCACACGTTTTATGCCATTTTCGGCTACATCTAACCCTTTTTTACCCACTACTAACCCATTTTAACCCTTTTTTGGCTATATCTAACCCATTTTAAGCTATTTTTGGCCATTTCTAACCCTTTTTTGCTCATCTCTAGCCCCTTTTAAGCCAATTTTGGCTTTTTCTAAACCGTTCTCGCATACCTCTAACCCTTTTAAGCCGGTTTTGGCCATTTCTAATGCATTTTTTGCCCATTTTTGAGGCTTTTTAAATAAATTTTGGCCATTTCTATTCCATTTTTGCAAATCTCTAACCCTTTTAAAGCCATTTTTGGTTCTTTCTAAACCATTTCTCCCCACTTTCAACACGGTTTATGCTATTTTTTTTTTTCCGTTTCTAACCCAGTTTTCTGCATTTCTCACCATCTTTAATCCATTTTTTGCCACTTCTAACCATTTTATTATTTTTTTTTTTACACATCTCTTACCTGCTTTAAAGCCTTTTTGGCCATTCTTAACCTGTTTTATGCCATTCTTGGCCATTTCTAACTCATTTTTGCACATCTCTAACCCCTTTTAAGCTACTTTTGGCCATTTCTTATCCATTTTTTATCCATTTCTAACCCATTTTTCTCCATTTCTAACACATTTTAAAGAGTTTTTGGCCATTTCTATCCCATTTTTGCACATCTCTAATCCTATTTAAGCCTTTTTGGGCTATATCTTCACCATTTTTTCCCTCATTCAAAACTTTTTATGCTTTTTTTTTCTGTTTCTAATGCAGTTTTTCCCATTTCTCTCCTGCTTTAATCCTTTTTTGGCCATTTCTGACCAGTTTTTGCACATCTCTAACCTGCTTTAAAGCCTTTTTGGCCATTTCTATCCCAGTTTTTGCATATCTCTAACCCTTTTTAAGCCTTTTTTGGCTATACCTTAACCATTTTTGCCCTCCTTCAACTCTTATTAAGCTTTTTTTTCTTCAGTTTCTAACACAGTTTCTCCCAATTATTACCCGCTTTAATCCATTTTAGGCCATTTCTAACCCACTTTTACACATCTCTAACCTGCTTTAAAGCATTTTTGGCCATTTCCAACCATTTTTGGCACATCTATAAGCCCTTTTAAGCCATTTTTTGCCATTTCTAACCCATTTTTGCACATCTCTAACCCTTTTAAAGCCATTTTTGCCTCTTTCTACACGATGTTTTCTCGCTCTCAACCCGTTTTAAGCCATTTTTAGTTCTTTTCTAACTCATTTTTTGCCTGTTTCTCACACGATTTAAACCGTTTTCGGCTATATCTAACCCATTTTTGCTCACTCCTAACACATTTTAAGCCATTTTTCACCATTTCTGTCCCAATTTAAACCTTTTGGGCCATTTCTAGCACAGTTTTGCAAACTTCTAACCCATTTTAAGCAATTTTTGGCCATTCCTACCCCAGTTTTACCCCTATCTAACCACCTTTAAGCCGCTTTTGGCCATTTATAACCCATTTTTCCTCAGCTCTAACCCTTTTTAAGCCTTTTTTTGCTCTACCTGAACGATTTTTGCCAAGTTTCCACTCGTTTGAAGGTTTTTTCTCTTCCCTTTCTAACCAAGTTTTCCCCATTTCTTACCTGCTTTAACCCATTTTTGCCATTTCTAGCCATTGCACACACATCTCTAACCTGCTTTAAAGCCTTTTTGGCCATTTCTAACCCGCTTTTGGCCAACTTAGGCCATTTCTAACCCGTTTTCGCACATCTCTTACCCGCTTTAAAGCTTTTTTGGCCGTTTCTAACCCGTTTTAAGCCAGCTTTGGTCATTTCTGACCCATTTTTGCACATCTCTAACCTTTTTTAAGCCGGTTTTGGCTATTTCTCACTCATCTCTGCTTACCTCTAACCCTTTTTAAACCGGTTTTGGCCATTTCTAATCCAATTTTTGAACATTTCTAACCCGTTTTAAATCATTTTTGGCCATTTCTATCCCATTTTTGCGTGTCTAGAACCCTTTTAATGCATTTTTGACTCATTCTAAACCATTTTTGCCCACTTTCCACCCGTTTTAAGCTAGGTTTTTTTTCTGTTTCTAACCCAGTTTTCCCCATTTCTTTACCCACTTGAATCCATTTTTGGCCATTTCTAGCCCATTTTTGCACATCTCTAACCTGCTTTAAAGCAGTTTTGGCCATTTCTAACCATTTCTGGCACATCTCTAACCTCTTTTAAGCCATTCTTTGCCATTTCTAACCCATTTCTGCTCATCTCTAGCCCTTTTAAAGCCACGTTTGGGTCTTTCTACACCATTTTTTCTGACTTTCAACCTGGTTTAAGCCATTTTTCTTTCCTTTTCTAACTCATTTTTTGCCCATTGCTCACACGATTTAAACCATTTTTGGATTTATCTAAACCATTTTTACACACTTCTAACACATTTTAAGCCATTTTTCACTATTTCTATCCCATTTTAAGGCGTTTTTGGCCATTTGTAACCCATTTTTGCATACATCTAACCCTTTTAAAGCCGTTTTTGGCTCTTTCTAAAACACTTTCTTCTGCATTCAACTAATTATAAGCATTTTTTTTTCTTTTCTGACCCATTTTTGGCCCAGTTCTCACACGTTTTATGCCATTTTCGGCTACATCTAACCCTTTTTTACCCACTACTAACCCATTTTAACCCTTTTTTGGCTATATCTAACCCATTTTAAGCTATTTTTGGCCATTTCTAACCCTTTTTTGCTCATCTCTAGCCCCTTTTAAGCCAATTTTGGCTTTTTCTAAACCGTTCTCGCATACCTCTAACCCTTTTAAGCCGGTTTTGGCCATTTCTAATGCATTTTTTGCCCATTTTTGAGGCTTTTTAAATAAATTTTGGCCATTTCTATTCCATTTTTGCAAATCTCTAACCCTTTTAAAGCCATTTTTGGTTCTTTCTAAACCATTTCTCCCCACTTTCAACACGGTTTATGCTATTTTTTTTTTTCCGTTTCTAACCCAGTTTTCTGCATTTCTCACCATCTTTAATCCATTTTTTGCCACTTCTAACCATTTTATTATTTTTTTTTTTACACATCTCTTACCTGCTTTAAAGCCTTTTTGGCCATTCTTAACCTGTTTTATGCCATTCTTGGCCATTTCTAACTCATTTTTGCACATCTCTAACCCCTTTTAAGCTACTTTTGGCCATTTCTTATCCATTTTTTATCCATTTCTAACCCATTTTTCTCCATTTCTAACACATTTTAAAGAGTTTTTGGCCATTTCTATCCCATTTTTGCACATCTCTAATCCTATTTAAGCCTTTTTGGGCTATATCTTCACCATTTTTTCCCTCATTCAAAACTTTTTATGCTTTTTTTTCTGTTTCTAATGCAGTTTTTCCCATTTCTCTCCTGCTTTAATCCTTTTTTGGCCATTTCTGACCAGTTTTTGCACATCTCTAACCTGCTTTAAAGCCTTTTTGGCCATTTCTATCCCAGTTTTTGCATATCTCTAACCCTTTTTAAGCCTTTTTTGGCTATACCTTAACCATTTTTGCCCTCCTTCAACTCTTATTAAGCTTTTTTTTCTTCAGTTTCTAACACAGTTTCTCCCAATTATTACCCGCTTTAATCCATTTTAGGCCATTTCTAACCCACTTTTACACATCTCTAACCTGCTTTAAAGCATTTTTGGCCATTTCCAACCATTTTTGGCACATCTATAAGCCCTTTTAAGCCATTTTTTGCCATTTCTAACCCATTTTTGCACATCTCTAACCCTTTTAAAGCCATTTTTGCCTCTTTCTACACGATGTTTTCTCGCTCTCAACCCGTTTTAAGCCATTTTTAGTTCTTTTCTAACTCATTTTTTGCCTGTTTCTCACACGATTTAAACCGTTTTCGGCTATATCTAACCCATTTTTGCTCACTCCTAACACATTTTAAGCCATTTTTCACCATTTCTGTCCCAATTTAAACCTTTTGGGCCATTTCTAGCACAGTTTTGCAAACTTCTAACCCATTTTAAGCAATTTTTGGCCATTCCTACCCCAGTTTTACCCCTATCTAACCACCTTTAAGCCGCTTTTGGCCATTTATAACCCATTTTTCCTCAGCTCTAACCCTTTTTAAGCCTTTTTTTGCTCTACCTGAACGATTTTTGCCAAGTTTCCACTCGTTTGAAGGTTTTTTCTCTTCCCTTTCTAACCAAGTTTTCCCCATTTCTTACCTGCTTTAACCCATTTTTGCCATTTCTAACCATTGCACACACATCTCTAACCTGCTTTAAAGCCTTTTTGGCCATTTCTAACCCGCTTTTGGCCAACTTAGGCCATTTCTAACCCGTTTTCGCACATCTCTTACCCGCTTTAAAGCTTTTTTGGCCGTTTCTAACCCGTTTTAAGCCAGCTTTGGTCATTTCTGACCCATTTTTGCACATCTCTAACCTTTTTTAAGCCGGTTTTGGCTATTTCTCACTCATCTCTGCTTACCTCTAACCCTTTTTAAACCGGTTTTGGCCATTTCTAATCCAATTTTTGAACATTTCTAACCCGTTTTAAATCATTTTTGGCCATTTCTATCCCATTTTTGCGTGTCTAGAACCCTTTTAATGCATTTTTGACTCATTCTAAACCATTTTTGCCCACTTTCCACCCGTTTTAAGCTAGGTTTTTTTTCTGTTTCTAACCCAGTTTTCCCCATTTCTTTACCCACTTGAATCCATTTTTGGCCATTTCTAGCCCATTTTTGCACATCTCTAACCTGCTTTAAAGCAGTTTTGGCCATTTCTAACCATTTCTGGCACATCTCTAACCTCTTTTAAGCCATTCTTTGCCATTTCTAACCCATTTCTGCTCATCTCTAGCCCTTTTAAAGCCACGTTTGGGTCTTTCTACACCATTTTTTCTGACTTTCAACCTGGTTTAAGCCATTTTTCTTTCCTTTTCTAACTCATTTTTTGCCCATTGCTCACACGATTTAAACCATTTTTGGATTTATCTAAACCATTTTTACACACTTCTAACACATTTTAAGCCATTTTTCACTATTTCTATCCCATTTTAAGGCGTTTTTGGCCATTTGTAACCCATTTTTGCATACATCTAACCCTTTTAAAGCCGTTTTTGGCTCTTTCTAAAACACTTTCTTCTGCATTCAACTAATTATAAGCATTTTTTTTTCTTTTCTGACCCATTTTTGGCCCAGTTCTCACACGTTTTATGCCATTTTCGGCTACATCTAACCCTTTTTTACCCACTACTAACCCATTTTAACCCTTTTTTGGCTATATCTAACCCATTTTAAGCTATTTTTGGCCATTTCTAACCCTTTTTTGCTCATCTCTAGCCCCTTTTAAGCCAATTTTGGCTTTTTCTAAACCGTTCTCGCATACCTCTAACCCTTTTAAGCCGGTTTTGGCCATTTCTAATGCATTTTTTGCCCATTTTTGAGGCTTTTTAAATAAATTTTGGCCATTTCTATTCCATTTTTGCAAATCTCTAACCCTTTTAAAGCCATTTTTGGTTCTTTCTAAACCATTTCTCCCCACTTTCAACACGGTTTATGCTATTTTTTTTTTTCCGTTTCTAACCCAGTTTTCTGCATTTCTCACCATCTTTAATCCATTTTTTGCCACTTCTAACCATTTTATTATTTTTTTTTTTTACACATCTCTTACCTGCTTTAAAGCCTTTTTGGCCATTCTTAACCTGTTTTATGCCATTCTTGGCCATTTCTAACTCATTTTTGCACATCTCTAACCCCTTTTAAGCTACTTTTGGCCATTTCTTATCCATTTTTTATCCATTTCTAACCCATTTTTCTCCATTTCTAACACATTTTAAAGAGTTTTTGGCCATTTCTATCCCATTTTTGCACATCTCTAATCCTATTTAAGCCTTTTTGGGCTATATCTTCACCATTTTTTCCCTCATTCAAAACTTTTTATGCTTTTTTTTCTGTTTCTAATGCAGTTTTTCCCATTTCTCTCCTGCTTTAATCCTTTTTTGGCCATTTCTGACCAGTTTTTGCACATCTCTAACCTGCTTTAAAGCCTTTTTGGCCATTTCTATCCCAGTTTTTGCATATCTCTAACCCTTTTTAAGCCTTTTTTGGCTATACCTTAACCATTTTTGCCCTCCTTCAACTCTTATTAAGCTTTTTTTTCTTCAGTTTCTAACACAGTTTCTCCCAATTATTACCCGCTTTAATCCATTTTAGGCCATTTCTAACCCACTTTTACACATCTCTAACCTGCTTTAAAGCATTTTTGGCCATTTCCAACCATTTTTGGCACATCTATAAGCCCTTTTAAGCCATTTTTTGCCATTTCTAACCCATTTTTGCACATCTCTAACCCTTTTAAAGCCATTTTTGCCTCTTTCTACACGATGTTTTCTCGCTCTCAACCCGTTTTAAGCCATTTTTAGTTCTTTTCTAACTCATTTTTTGCCTGTTTCTCACACGATTTAAACCGTTTTCGGCTATATCTAACCCATTTTTGCTCACTCCTAACACATTTTAAGCCATTTTTCACCATTTCTGTCCCAATTTAAACCTTTTGGGCCATTTCTAGCACAGTTTTGCAAACTTCTAACCCATTTTAAGCAATTTTTGGCCATTCCTACCCCAGTTTTACCCCTATCTAACCACCTTTAAGCCGCTTTTGGCCATTTATAACCCATTTTTCCTCAGCTCTAACCCTTTTTAAGCCTTTTTTTGCTCTACCTGAACGATTTTTGCCAAGTTTCCACTCGTTTGAAGGTTTTTTCTCTTCCCTTTCTAACCAAGTTTTCCCCATTTCTTACCTGCTTTAACCCATTTTTGCCATTTCTAACCATTGCACACACATCTCTAACCTGCTTTAAAGCCTTTTTGGCCATTTCTAACCCGCTTTTGGCCAACTTAGGCCATTTCTAACCCGTTTTCGCACATCTCTTACCCGCTTTAAAGCTTTTTTGGCCGTTTCTAACCCGTTTTAAGCCAGCTTTGGTCATTTCTGACCCATTTTTGCACATCTCTAACCTTTTTTAAGCCGGTTTTGGCTATTTCTCACTCATCTCTGCTTACCTCTAACCCTTTTTAAACCGGTTTTGGCCATTTCTAATCCAATTTTTGAACATTTCTAACCCGTTTTAAATCATTTTTGGCCATTTCTATCCCATTTTTGCGTGTCTAGAACCCTTTTAATGCATTTTTGACTCATTCTAAACCATTTTTGCCCACTTTCCACCCGTTTTAAGCTAGGTTTTTTTTCTGTTTCTAACCCAGTTTTCCCCATTTCTTTACCCACTTGAATCCATTTTTGGCCATTTCTAGCCCATTTTTGCACATCTCTAACCTGCTTTAAAGCAGTTTTGGCCATTTCTAACCATTTCTGGCACATCTCTAACCTCTTTTAAGCCATTCTTTGCCATTTCTAACCCATTTCTGCTCATCTCTAGCCCTTTTAAAGCCACGTTTGGGTCTTTCTACACCATTTTTTCTGACTTTCAACCTGGTTTAAGCCATTTTTCTTTCCTTTTCTAACTCATTTTTTGCCCATTGCTCACACGATTTAAACCATTTTTGGATTTATCTAAACCATTTTTACACACTTCTAACACATTTTAAGCCATTTTTCACTATTTCTATCCCATTTTAAGGCGTTTTTGGCCATTTGTAACCCATTTTTGCATACATCTAACCCTTTTAAAGCCGTTTTTGGCTCTTTCTAAAACACTTTCTTCTGCATTCAACTAATTATAAGCATTTTTTTTTCTTTTCTGACCCATTTTTGGCCCAGTTCTCACACGTTTTATGCCATTTTCGGCTACATCTAACCCTTTTTTACCCACTACTAACCCATTTTAACCCTTTTTTGGCTATATCTAACCCATTTTAAGCTATTTTTGGCCATTTCTAACCCTTTTTTGCTCATCTCTAGCCCCTTTTAAGCCAATTTTGGCTTTTTCTAAACCGTTCTCGCATACCTCTAACCCTTTTAAGCCGGTTTTGGCCATTTCTAATGCATTTTTTGCCCATTTTTGAGGCTTTTTAAATAAATTTTGGCCATTTCTATTCCATTTTTGCAAATCTCTAACCCTTTTAAAGCCATTTTTGGTTCTTTCTAAACCATTTCTCCCCACTTTCAACACGGTTTATGCTATTTTTTTTTTTCCGTTTCTAACCCAGTTTTCTGCATTTCTCACCATCTTTAATCCATTTTTTGCCACTTCTAACCATTTTATTATTTTTTTTTTTACACATCTCTTACCTGCTTTAAAGCCTTTTTGGCCATTCTTAACCTGTTTTATGCCATTCTTGGCCATTTCTAACTCATTTTTGCACATCTCTAACCCCTTTTAAGCTACTTTTGGCCATTTCTTATCCATTTTTTATCCATTTCTAACCCATTTTTCTCCATTTCTAACACATTTTAAAGAGTTTTTGGCCATTTCTATCCCATTTTTGCACATCTCTAATCCTATTTAAGCCTTTTTGGGCTATATCTTCACCATTTTTTCCCTCATTCAAAACTTTTTATGCTTTTTTTTCTGTTTCTAATGCAGTTTTTCCCATTTCTCTCCTGCTTTAATCCTTTTTTGGCCATTTCTGACCAGTTTTTGCACATCTCTAACCTGCTTTAAAGCCTTTTTGGCCATTTCTATCCCAGTTTTTGCATATCTCTAACCCTTTTTAAGCCTTTTTTGGCTATACCTTAACCATTTTTGCCCTCCTTCAACTCTTATTAAGCTTTTTTTTCTTCAGTTTCTAACACAGTTTCTCCCAATTATTACCCGCTTTAATCCATTTTAGGCCATTTCTAACCCACTTTTACACATCTCTAACCTGCTTTAAAGCATTTTTGGCCATTTCCAACCATTTTTGGCACATCTATAAGCCCTTTTAAGCCATTTTTTGCCATTTCTAACCCATTTTTGCACATCTCTAACCCTTTTAAAGCCATTTTTGCCTCTTTCTACACGATGTTTTCTCGCTCTCAACCCGTTTTAAGCCATTTTTAGTTCTTTTCTAACTCATTTTTTGCCTGTTTCTCACACGATTTAAACCGTTTTCGGCTATATCTAACCCATTTTTGCTCACTCCTAACACATTTTAAGCCATTTTTCACCATTTCTGTCCCAATTTAAACCTTTTGGGCCATTTCTAGCACAGTTTTGCAAACTTCTAACCCATTTTAAGCAATTTTTGGCCATTCCTACCCCAGTTTTACCCCTATCTAACCACCTTTAAGCCGCTTTTGGCCATTTATAACCCATTTTTCCTCAGCTCTAACCCTTTTTAAGCCTTTTTTTGCTCTACCTGAACGATTTTTGCCAACTTTCCACTCGTTTGAAGGTTTTTTCTCTTCCCTTTCTAACCAAGTTTTCCCCATTTCTTACCTGCTTTAACCCATTTTTGCCATTTCTAACCATTGCACACACATCTCTAACCTGCTTTAAAGCCTTTTTGGCCATTTCTAACCCGCTTTTGGCCAACTTAGGCCATTTCTAACCCGTTTTCGCACATCTCTTACCCGCTTTAAAGCTTTTTTGGCCGTTTCTAACCCGTTTTAAGCCAGCTTTGGTCATTTCTGACCCATTTTTGCACATCTCTAACCTTTTTTAAGCCGGTTTTGGCTATTTCTCACTCATCTCTGCTTACCTCTAACCCTTTTTAAACCGGTTTTGGCCATTTCTAATCCAATTTTTGAACATTTCTAACCCGTTTTAAATCATTTTTGGCCATTTCTATCCCATTTTTGCGTGTCTAGAACCCTTTTAATGCATTTTTGACTCATTCTAAACCATTTTTGCCCACTTTCCACCCGTTTTAAGCTAGGTTTTTTTTCTGTTTCTAACCCAGTTTTCCCCATTTCTTTACCCACTTGAATCCATTTTTGGCCATTTCTAGCCCATTTTTGCACATCTCTAACCTGCTTTAAAGCAGTTTTGGCCATTTCTAACCATTTCTGGCACATCTCTAACCTCTTTTAAGCCATTCTTTGCCATTTCTAACCCATTTCTGCTCATCTCTAGCCCTTTTAAAGCCACGTTTGGGTCTTTCTACACCATTTTTTCTGACTTTCAACCTGGTTTAAGCCATTTTTCTTTCCTTTTCTAACTCATTTTTTGCCCATTGCTCACACGATTTAAACCATTTTTGGATTTATCTAAACCATTTTTACACACTTCTAACACATTTTAAGCCATTTTTCACTATTTCTATCCCATTTTAAGGCGTTTTTGGCCATTTGTAACCCATTTTTGCATACATCTAACCCTTTTAAAGCCGTTTTTGGCTCTTTCTAAAACACTTTCTTCTGCATTCAACTAATTATAAGCATTTTTTTTTCTTTTCTGACCCATTTTTGGCCCAGTTCTCACACGTTTTATGCCATTTTCGGCTACATCTAACCCTTTTTTACCCACTACTAACCCATTTTAACCCTTTTTTGGCTATATCTAACCCATTTTAAGCTATTTTTGGCCATTTCTAACCCTTTTTTGCTCATCTCTAGCCCCTTTTAAGCCAATTTTGGCTTTTTCTAAACCGTTCTCGCATACCTCTAACCCTTTTAAGCCGGTTTTGGCCATTTCTAATGCATTTTTTGCCCATTTTTGAGGCTTTTTAAATAAATTTTGGCCATTTCTATTCCATTTTTGCAAATCTCTAACCCTTTTAAAGCCATTTTTGGTTCTTTCTAAACCATTTCTCCCCACTTTCAACACGGTTTATGCTATTTTTTTTTTTCCGTTTCTAACCCAGTTTTCTGCATTTCTCACCATCTTTAATCCATTTTTTGCCACTTCTAACCATTTTATTATTTTTTTTTTTACACATCTCTTACCTGCTTTAAAGCCTTTTTGGCCATTCTTAACCTGTTTTATGCCATTCTTGGCCATTTCTAACTCATTTTTGCACATCTCTAACCCCTTTTAAGCTACTTTTGGCCATTTCTTATCCATTTTTTATCCATTTCTAACCCATTTTTCTCCATTTCTAACACATTTTAAAGAGTTTTTGGCCATTTCTATCCCATTTTTGCACATCTCTAATCCTATTTAAGCCTTTTTGGGCTATATCTTCACCATTTTTTCCCTCATTCAAAAGTTTTTATGCTTTTTTTTCTGTTTCTAATGCAGTTTTTCCCATTTCTCTCCTGCTTTAATCCTTTTTTGGCCATTTCTGACCAGTTTTTGCACATCTCTAACCTGCTTTAAAGCCTTTTTGGCCATTTCTATCCCAGTTTTTGCATATCTCTAACCCTTTTTAAGCCTTTTTTGGCTATACCTTAACCATTTTTGCCCTCCTTCAACTCTTATTAAGCTTTTTTTTCTTCAGTTTCGAACACAGTTTCTCCCAATTATTACCCGCTTTAATCCATTTTAGGCCATTTCTAACCCACTTTTACACATCTCTAACCTGCTTTAAAGCATTTTTGGCCATTTCCAACCATTTTTGGCACATCTATAAGCCCTTTTAAGCCATTTTTTGCCATTTCTAACCCATTTTTGCACATCTCTAACCCTTTTAAAGCCATTTTTGCCTCTTTCTACACGATGTTTTCTCGCTCTCAACCCGTTTTAAGCCATTTTTAGTTCTTTTCTAACTCATTTTTTGCCTGTTTCTCACACGATTTAAACCGTTTTCGGCTATATCTAACCCATTTTTGCTCACTCCTAACACATTTTAAGCCATTTTTCACCATTTCTGTCCCAATTTAAACCTTTTGGGCCATTTCTAGCACAGTTTTGCAAACTTCTAACCCATTTTAAGCAATTTTTGGCCATTCCTACCCCAGTTTTACCCCTATCTAACCACCTTTAAGCCGCTTTTGGCCATTTATAACCCATTTTTCCTCAGCTCTAACCCTTTTTAAGCCTTTTTTTGCTCTACCTGAACGATTTTTGCCAACTTTCCACTCGTTTGAAGGTTTTTTCTCTTCCCTTTCTAACCAAGTTTTCCCCATTTCTTACCTGCTTTAACCCATTTTTGCCATTTCTAACCATTGCACACACATCTCTAACCTGCTTTAAAGCCTTTTTGGCCATTTCTAACCCGCTTTTGGCCAACTTAGGCCATTTCTAACCCGTTTTCGCACATCTCTTACCCGCTTTAAAGCTTTTTTGGCCGTTTCTAACCCGTTTTAAGCCAGCTTTGGTCATTTCTGACCCATTTTTGCACATCTCTAACCTTTTTTAAGCCGGTTTTGGCTATTTCTCACTCATCTCTGCTTACCTCTAACCCTTTTTAAACCGGTTTTGGCCATTTCTAATCCAATTTTTGAACATTTCTAACCCGTTTTAAATCATTTTTGGCCATTTCTATCCCATTTTTGCGTGTCTAGAACCCTTTTAATGCATTTTTGACTCATTCTAAACCATTTTTGCCCACTTTCCACCCGTTTTAAGCTAGGTTTTTTTTCTGTTTCTAACCCAGTTTTCCCCATTTCTTTACCCACTTGAATCCATTTTTGGCCATTTCTAGCCCATTTTTGCACATCTCTAACCTGCTTTAAAGCAGTTTTGGCCATTTCTAACCATTTCTGGCACATCTCTAACCTCTTTTAAGCCATTCTTTGCCATTTCTAACCCATTTCTGCTCATCTCTAGCCCTTTTAAAGCCACGTTTGGGTCTTTCTACACCATTTTTTCTGACTTTCAACCTGGTTTAAGCCATTTTTCTTTCCTTTTCTAACTCATTTTTTGCCCATTGCTCACACGATTTAAACCATTTTTGGATTTATCTAAACCATTTTTACACACTTCTAACACATTTTAAGCCATTTTTCACTATTTCTATCCCATTTTAAGGCGTTTTTGGCCATTTGTAACCCATTTTTGCATACATCTAACCCTTTTAAAGCCGTTTTTGGCTCTTTCTAAAACACTTTCTTCTGCATTCAACTAATTATAAGCATTTTTTTTTCTTTTCTGACCCATTTTTGGCCCAGTTCTCACACGTTTTATGCCATTTTCGGCTACATCTAACCCTTTTTTACCCACTACTAACCCATTTTAACCCTTTTTTGGCTATATCTAACCCATTTTAAGCTATTTTTGGCCATTTCTAACCCTTTTTTGCTCATCTCTAGCCCCTTTTAAGCCAATTTTGGCTTTTTCTAAACCGTTCTCGCATACCTCTAACCCTTTTAAGCCGGTTTTGGCCATTTCTAATGCATTTTTTGCCCATTTTTGAGGCTTTTTAAATAAATTTTGGCCATTTCTATTCCATTTTTGCAAATCTCTAACCCTTTTAAAGCCATTTTTGGTTCTTTCTAAACCATTTCTCCCCACTTTCAACACGGTTTATGCTATTTTTTTTTTTCCGTTTCTAACCCAGTTTTCTGCATTTCTCACCATCTTTAATCCATTTTTTGCCACTTCTAACCATTTTATTATTTTTTTTTTTACACATCTCTTACCTGCTTTAAAGCCTTTTTGGCCATTCTTAACCTGTTTTATGCCATTCTTGGCCATTTCTAACTCATTTTTGCACATCTCTAACCCCTTTTAAGCTACTTTTGGCCATTTCTTATCCATTTTTTATCCATTTCTAACCCATTTTTCTCCATTTCTAACACATTTTAAAGAGTTTTTGGCCATTTCTATCCCATTTTTGCACATCTCTAATCCTATTTAAGCCTTTTTGGGCTATATCTTCACCATTTTTTCCCTCATTCAAAACTTTTTATGCTTTTTTTTCTGTTTCTAATGCAGTTTTTCCCATTTCTCTCCTGCTTTAATCCTTTTTTGGCCATTTCTGACCAGTTTTTGCACATCTCTAACCTGCTTTAAAGCCTTTTTGGCCATTTCTATCCCAGTTTTTGCATATCTCTAACCCTTTTTAAGCCTTTTTTGGCTATACCTTAACCATTTTTGCCCTCCTTCAACTCTTATTAAGCTTTTTTTTCTTCAGTTTCGAACACAGTTTCTCCCAATTATTACCCGCTTTAATCCATTTTAGGCCATTTCTAACCCACTTTTACACATCTCTAACCTGCTTTAAAGCATTTTTGGCCATTTCCAACCATTTTTGGCACATCTATAAGCCCTTTTAAGCCATTTTTTGCCATTTCTAACCCATTTTTGCACATCTCTAACCCTTTTAAAGCCATTTTTGCCTCTTTCTACACGATGTTTTCTCGCTCTCAACCCGTTTTAAGCCATTTTTAGTTCTTTTCTAACTCATTTTTTGCCTGCTTCTCACACGATTTAAACCGTTTTCGGCTATATCTAACCCATTTTTGCTCACTCCTAACGCATTTTAAGCCATTTTTCACCATTTCTGTCCCAATTTAAACCTTTTGGGCCATTTCTAGCACAGTTTTGCAAACTTCTAACCCATTTTAAGCAATTTTTGGCCATTCCTACCCCAGTTTTACCCCTATCTAACCACCTTTAAGCCGCTTTTGGCCATTTATAACCCATTTTTCCTCAGCTCTAACCCTTTTTAAGCCTTTTTTTGCCATGCCTGAACGATTTTTGCCAACTTTCCACTCGTTTGAAGGTTTTTTCTCTTCCCTTTCTAACCAAGTTTTCCCCATTTCTTACCTGCTTTAACCCATTTTTGCCGTTTCTAACCATTGCACACACATCTCTAACCTGCTTTAAAGCCTTTTTGGCCATTTCTAACCCGCTTTTGGCCAACTTAGGCCATTTCTAACCCGTTTTCGCACAACTCTTACCCGCTTTAAAGCTTTTTTGGCCGTTTCTAACCCGTTTTAAGCCAGCTTTGGTCATTCCTGACCCATTTTTGCACATCTCTAACCTTTTTTAAGCCGGTTTTGGCTATTTCTCACTCATCTCTGCTTACCTCTAACCCTTTTTAAACCGGTTTTGGCCATTTCTAATCCAATTTTTGAACATTTCTAACCCGTTTTAAATCATTTTTGGCCATTTCTATCCCATTTTTGCGTGTCTAGAACCCTTTTAATGCATTTTTGACTCATTCTAAACCATTTTTGCCCACTTTCCACCCGTTTTAAGCTAGGTTTTTTTTCTGTTTCTAACCCAGTTTTCCCCATTTCTTTACCCACTTGAATCCATTTTTGGCCATTTCTAGCCCATTTTTGCACATCTCTAACCTGCTTTAAAGCAGTTTTGGCCATTTCTAACCATTTCTGGCACATCTCTAACCTCTTTTAAGCCATTCTTTGCCATTTCTAACCCATTTCTGCTCATCTCTAGCCCTTTTAAAGCCACGTTTGGGTCTTTCTACACCATTTTTTCTGACTTTCAACCTGGTTTAAGCCATTTTTCTTTCCTTTTCTAACTCATTTTTTGCCCATTGCTCACACGATTTAAACCATTTTTGGATTTATCTAAACCATTTTTACACACTTCTAACACATTTTAAGCCATTTTTCACTATTTCTATCCCATTTTAAGGCGTTTTTGGCCATTTGTAACCCATTTTTGCATACATCTAACCCTTTTAAAGCCGTTTTTGGCTCTTTCTAAAACACTTTCTTCTGCATTCAACTAATTATAAGCATTTTTTTTTCTTTTCTGACCCATTTTTGGCCCAGTTCTCACACGTTTTATGCCATTTTCGGCTACATCTAACCCTTTTTTACCCACTACTAACCCATTTTAACCCTTTTTTGGCTATATCTAACCCATTTTAAGCTATTTTTGGCCATTTCTAACCCTTTTTTGCTCATCTCTAGCCCCTTTTAAGCCAATTTTGGCTTTTTCTAAACCGTTCTCGCATACCTCTAACCCTTTTAAGCCGGTTTTGGCCATTTCTAATGCATTTTTTGCCCATTTTTGAGGCTTTTTAAATAAATTTTGGCCATTTCTATTCCATTTTTGCAAATCTCTAACCCTTTTAAAGCCATTTTTGGTTCTTTCTAAACCATTTCTCCCCACTTTCAACACGGTTTATGCTATTTTTTTTTTTCCGTTTCTAACCCAGTTTTCTGCATTTCTCACCATCTTTAATCCATTTTTTGCCACTTCTAACCATTTTATTATTTTTTTTTTTACACATCTCTTACCTGCTTTAAAGCCTTTTTGGCCATTCTTAACCTGTTTTATGCCATTCTTGGCCATTTCTAACTCATTTTTGCACATCTCTAACCCCTTTTAAGCTACTTTTGGCCATTTCTTATCCATTTTTTATCCATTTCTAACCCATTTTTCTCCATTTCTAACACATTTTAAAGAGTTTTTGGCCATTTCTATCCCATTTTTGCACATCTCTAATCCTATTTAAGCCTTTTTGGGCTATATCTTCACCATTTTTTCCCTCATTCAAAACTTTTTATGCTTTTTTTTCTGTTTCGAATGCAGTTTTTCCCATTTCTCTCCTGCTTTAATCCTTTTTTGGCCATTTCTGACCAGTTTTTGCACATCTCTAACCTGCTTTAAAGCCTTTTTGGCCATTTCTATCCCAGTTTTTGCATATCTCTAACCCTTTTTAAGCCTTTTTTGGCTATACCTTAACCATTTTTGCCCTCCTTCAACTCTTATTAAGCTTTTTTTTCTTCAGTTTCGAACACAGTTTCTCCCAATTATTACCCGCTTTAATCCATTTTAGGCCATTTCTAACCCACTTTTACACATCTCTAACCTGCTTTAAAGCATTTTTGGCCATTTCCAACCATTTTTGGCACATCTATAAGCCCTTTTAAGCCATTTTTTGCCATTTCTAACCCATTTTTGCACATCTCTAACCCTTTTAAAGCCATTTTTGCCTCTTTCTACACGATGTTTTCTCGCTCTCAACCCGTTTTAAGCCATTTTTAGTTCTTTTCTAACTCATTTTTTGCCTGCTTCTCACACGATTTAAACCGTTTTCGGCTATATCTAACCCATTTTTGCTCACTCCTAACGCATTTTAAGCCATTTTTCACCATTTCTGTCCCAATTTAAACCTTTTGGGCCATTTCTAGCACAGTTTTGCAAACTTCTAACCCATTTTAAGCAATTTTTGGCCATTCCTACCCCAGTTTTACCCCTATCTAACCACCTTTAAGCCGCTTTTGGCCATTTATAACCCATTTTTCCTCAGCTCTAACCCTTTTTAAGCCTTTTTTTGCCATGCCTGAACGATTTTTGCCAACTTTCCACTCGTTTGAAGGTTTTTTCTCTTCCCTTTCTAACCAAGTTTTCCCCATTTCTTACCTGCTTTAACCCATTTTTGCCGTTTCTAACCATTGCACACACATCTCTAACCTGCTTTAAAGCCTTTTTGGCCATTTCTAACCCGCTTTTGGCCAACTTAGGCCATTTCTAACCCGTTTTCGCACATCTCTTACCCGCTTTAAAGCTTTTTTGGCCGTTTCTAACCCGTTTTAAGCCAGCTTTGGTCATTTCTGACCCATTTTTGCACATCTCTAACCTTTTTTAAGCCGGTTTTGGCTATTTCTCACTCATCTCTGCTTACCTCTAACCCTTTTTAAACCGGTTTTGGCCATTTCTAATCCAATTTTTGAACATTTCTAACCCGTTTTAAATCATTTTTGGCCATTTCTATCCCATTTTTGCGTGTCTAGAACCCTTTTAATGCATTTTTGACTCATTCTAAACCATTTTTGCCCACTTTCCACCCGTTTTAAGCTAGTTTTTTTTTCTGTTTCTAACCCAGTTTTCCCCATTTCTTTACCCACTTGAATCCATTTTTGGCCATTTCTAGCCCATTTTTGCACATCTCTAACCTGCTTTAAAGCAGTTTTGGCCATTTCTAACCATTTCTGGCACATCTCTAACCTCTTTTAAGCCATTCTTTGCCATTTCTAACCCATTTCTGCTCATCTCTAGCCCTTTTAAAGCCACGTTTGGGTCTTTCTACACCATTTTTTCTGACTTTCAACCTGGTTTAAGCCATTTTTCTTTCCTTTTCTAACTCATTTTTTGCCCATTGCTCACACGATTTAAACCATTTTTGGATTTATCTAAACCATTTTTACACACTTCTAACACATTTTAAGCCATTTTTCACTATTTCTATCCCATTTTAAGGCGTTTTTGGCCATTTGTAACCCATTTTTGCATACATCTAACCCTTTTAAAGCCGTTTTTGGCTCTTTCTAAAACACTTTCTTCTGCATTCAACTAATTATAAGCATTTTTTTTTCTTTTCTGACCCATTTTTGGCCCAGTTCTCACACGTTTTATGCCATTTTCGGCTACATCTAACCCTTTTTTACCCACTACTAACCCATTTTAACCCTTTTTTGGCTATATCTAACCCATTTTAAGCTATTTTTGGCCATTTCTAACCCTTTTTTGCTCATCTCTAGCCCCTTTTAAGCCAATTTTGGCTTTTTCTAAACCGTTCTCGCATACCTCTAACCCTTTTAAGCCGGTTTTGGCCATTTCTAATGCATTTTTTTGCCCATTTTTGAGGCTTTTTAAATAAATTTTGGCCATTTCTATTCCATTTTTGCAAATCTCTAACCCTTTTAAAGCCATTTTTGGTTCTTTCTAAACCATTTCTCCCCACTTTCAACACGGTTTATGCTATTTTTTTTTTTCCGTTTCTAACCCAGTTTTTCTGCATTTCTCACCATCTTTAATCCATTTTTTGCCACTTCTAACCATTTTATTATTTTTTTTTTTTACACATCTCTTACCTGCTTTAAAGCCTTTTTGGCCATTCTTAACCTGTTTTATGCCATTCTTGGCCATTTCTAACTCATTTTTGCACATCTCTAACCCCTTTTAAGCTACTTTTGGCCATTTCTTATCCATTTTTTATCCATTTCTAACCCATTTTTCTCCATTTCTAACACATTTTAAAGAGTTTTTGGCCATTTCTATCCCATTTTTGCACATCTCTAATCCTATTTAAGCCTTTTTGGGCTATATCTTCACCATTTTTTCCCTCATTCAAAACTTTTTATGCTTTTTTTTCTGTTTCGAATGCAGTTTTTCCCATTTCTCTCCTGCTTTAATCCTTTTTTGGCCATTTCTGACCAGTTTTTGCACATCTCTAACCTGCTTTAAAGCCTTTTTGGCCATTTCTATCCCAGTTTTTGCATATCTCTAACCCTTTTTAAGCCTTTTTTGGCTATACCTTAACCATTTTTGCCCTCCTTCAACTCTTATTAAGCTTTTTTTTCTTCAGTTTCGAACACAGTTTCTCCCAATTATTACCCGCTTTAATCCATTTTAGGCCATTTCTAACCCACTTTTACACATCTCTAACCTGCTTTAAAGCATTTTTGGCCATTTCCAACCATTTTTGGCACATCTATAAGCCCTTTTAAGCCATTTTTTGCCATTTCTAACCCATTTTTGCACATCTCTAACCCTTTTTAAAGCCATTTTTGCCTCTTTCTACACGATGTTTTCTCGCTCTCAACCCGTTTTAAGCCATTTTTAGTTCTTTTCTAACTCATTTTTTTGCCTGCTTCTCACACGATTTAAACCGTTTTCGGCTATATCTAACCCATTTTTGCTCACTCCTAACGCATTTTAAGCCATTTTTCACCATTTCTGTCCCAATTTAAACCTTTTGGGCCATTTCTAGCACAGTTTTGCAAACTTCTAACCCATTTTAAGCAATTTTTGGCCATTCCTACCCCAGTTTTACCCCTATCTAACCACCTTTAAGCCGCTTTTGGCCATTTATAACCCATTTTTCCTCAGCTCTAACCCTTTTTAAGCCTTTTTTTGCCATGCCTGAACGATTTTTGCCAACTTTCCACTCGTTTGAAGGTTTTTTCTCTTCCCTTTCTAACCAAGTTTTCCCCATTTCTTACCTGCTTTAACCCATTTTTGCCGTTTCTAACCATTGCACACACATCTCTAACCTGCTTTAAAGCCTTTTTGGCCATTTCTAACCCGCTTTTGGCCAACTTAGGCCATTTCTAACCCGTTTTCGCACAACTCTTACCCGCTTTAAAGCTTTTTTGGCCGTTTCTAACCCGTTTTAAGCCAGCTTTGGTCATTCCTGACCCATTTTTGCACATCTCTAACCTTTTTTAAGCCGGTTTTGGCTATTTCTCACTCAATGCTTACCTCTAACCCTTTTTAAACCGGTTTTGGCCATTTCTAATCCAATTTTTGAACATTTCTAACCCGTTTTAAATCATTTTTGGCCATTTCTATCCCATTTTTGCGTGTCTAGAACCCTTTTAATGCATTTTTGACTCATTCTAAACCATTTTTGCCCACTTTCCACCCGTTTTAAGCTAGGTTTTTTTTCTGTTTCTAACCCAGTTTTCCCCATTTCTTTACCCACTTGAATCCATTTTTGGCCATTTCTAGCCCATTTTTGCACATCTCTAACCTGCTTTAAAGCAGTTTTGGCCATTTCTAACCATTTCTGGCACATCTCTAACCTCTTTTAAGCCATTCTTTGCCATTTCTAACCCATTTCTGCTCATCTCTAGCCCTTTTAAAGCCACGTTTGGGTCTTTCTACACCATTTTTTCTGACTTTCAACCTGGTTTAAGCCATTTTTCTTTCCTTTTCTAACTCATTTTTTGCCCATTGCTCACACGATTTAAACCATTTTTGGATTTATCTAAACCATTTTTGCACACTTCTAACACATTTTAAGCCATTTTCACTATTTCTATCCCATTTTAAGGCGTTTTTGGCCATTTGTAACCCATTTTTGCATACATCTAACCCTTTTAAAGCCGTTTTTGGCTCTTTCTAAAACACTTTCTTCTGCATTCAACTAATTATAAGCATTTTTTTTTCTTTTCTGACCCATTTTTGGCCCAGTTCTCACACGTTTTATGCCATTTTCGGCTACATCTAACCCTTTTTTACCCACTACTAACCCATTTTAACCCTTTTTTGGCTATATCTAACCCATTTTAAGCTATTTTTGGCCATTTCTAACCCTTTTTTGCTCATCTCTAGCCCCTTTTAAGCCAATTTTGGCTTTTTCTAAACCGTTCTCGCATACCTCTAACCCTTTTAAGCCGGTTTTGGCCATTTCTAATGCATTTTTTGCCCATTTTGAGGCTTTTTAAATAAATTTTGGCCATTTCTATTCCATTTTTGCAAATCTCTAACCCTTTTAAAGCCATTTTTGGTTCTTTCTAAACCATTTCTCCCCACTTTCACACGGTTTATGCTATTTTTTTTTTTCCGTTTCTAACCCAGTTTTCTGCATTTCTCACCATCTTTAATCCATTTTTTGCCACTTCTAACCATTTTATTATTTTTTTTTTTACACATCTCTTACCTGCTTTAAAGCCTTTTTGGCCATTCTTAACCTGTTTTATGCCATTCTTGGCCATTTCTAACTCATTTTTGCACATCTCTAACCCCTTTTAAGCTACTTTTGGCCATTTCTTATCCATTTTTTATCCATTTCTAACCCATTTTTCTCCATTTCTAACACATTTTAAAGAGTTTTTGGCCATTTCTATCCCATTTTTGCACATCTCTAATCCTATTTAAGCCTTTTTGGGCTATATCTTCACCATTTTTTCCCTCATTCAAAACTTTTTATGCTTTTTTTTTCTGTTTCGAATGCAGTTTTTCCCATTTCTCTCCTGCTTTAATCCTTTTTTGGCCATTTCTGACCAGTTTTTGCACATCTCTAACCTGCTTTAAAGCCTTTTTGGCCATTTCTATCCCAGTTTTTGCATATCTCTAACCCTTTTTAAGCCTTTTTTGGCTATACCTTAACCATTTTTGCCCTCCTTCAACTCTTATTAAGCTTTTTTTTCTTCAGTTTCTAACACAGTTTCTCCCAATTATTACCCGCTTTAATCCATTTTAGGCCATTTCTAACCCACTTTTACACATCTCTAACCTGCTTTAAAGCATTTTTGGCCATTTCCAACCATTTTTGGCACATCGATAAGCCCTTTTAAGCCATTTTTTGCCATTTCTAACCATTTTTGCACATCTCTAACCCTTTTAAAGCCATTTTTGCCTCTTTCTACACGATGTTTTCTCGCTCTCAACCCGTTTTAAGCCATTTTTAGTTCTTTTCTAACTCATTTTTTGCCTGTTTCTCACACGATTTAAACCGTTTTCGGCTCTATCTAACCCATTTTTGCTCACTCCTAACGCATTTTAAGCCATTTTTCACCATTTCTGTCCCAATTTAAACCTTTTGGGCCATTTCTAGCACAGTTTTGCAAACTTCTAACCCATTTTAAGCAATTTTTGGCCATTCCTACCCCGGTTTTACCCCTATCTAACCACCTTTAAGCCGCTTTTGGCCATTTATAACCCATTTTTCCTCAGCTCTAACCCTTTTTAAGCCTTTTTTTGCCATGCCTGAACGATTTTTGCCAACTTTCCACTCGTTTGAAGGTTTTTTCTCTTCCCTTTCTAACCAAGTTTTCCCCATTTCTTACCTGCTTTAACCCATTTTTGCCATTTCTAACCATTGCACACACATCTCTAACCTGCTTTAAAGCCTTTTTGGCCATTTCTAACCCGCTTTTGGCCAACTTAGGCCATTTCTAACCCGTTTTCGCACAACTCTTACCCGCTTTAAAGCTTTTTTGGCCGTTTCTAACCCGTTTTCAGCCAGCTTTGATCATTCCTGACCCATTTTTGCACATCTCTAACCTTTTTTAAGCCGGTTTTGGCTATTTCTCACTCATCTCTGCTTACCTCTAACCCTTTTTAAACCGGTTTTGGCCATTTCTAATCCAATTTTTGAACATTTCTAACCCGTTTTAAATCATTTTTGGCCATTTCTATCCCATTTTTGCGTGTCTAGAACCCTTTTAATGCATTTTTGACTCATTCTAAACCATTTTTGCCCACTTTCCACCCGTTTTAAGCTAGTTTTTTTTTCTGTTTCTAACCCAGTTTTCCCCATTTCTTTACCCACTTGAATCCATTTTTGGCCATTTCTAGCCCATTTTTGCACATCTCTAACCTGCTTTAAAGCAGTTTTGGCCATTTCTAACCATTTCTGGCACATCTCTAACCTCTTTTAAGCCATTCTTTGCCATTTCTAACCCATTTCTGCTCATCTCTAGCCCTTTTAAAGCCACGTTTGGGTCTTTCTACACCATTTTTTCTGACTTTCAACCTGGTTTAAGCCATTTTTCTTTCCTTTTCTAACTCATTTTTTGCCCATTGCTCACACGATTTAAACCATTTTTGGATTTATCTAAACCATTTTTACACACTTCTAACACATTTTAAGCCATTTTTCACTATTTCTATCCCATTTTAAGGCGTTTTTGGCCATTTGTAACCCATTTTTGCATACATCTAACCCTTTTAAAGCCGTTTTTGGCTCTTTCTAAAACACTTTCTTCTGCATTCAACTAATTATAAGCATTTTTTTTTCTTTTCTGACCCATTTTTGGCCCAGTTCTCACACGTTTTATGCCATTTTCGGCTACATCTAACCCTTTTTTACCCACTACTAACCCATTTTAACCCTTTTTTGGCTATATCTAACCCATTTTAAGCTATTTTTGGCCATTTCTAACCCTTTTTTGCTCATCTCTAGCCCCTTTTAAGCCAATTTTGGCTTTTTCTAAACCGTTCTCGCATACCTCTAACCCTTTTAAGCCGGTTTTGGCCATTTCTAATGCATTTTTTGCCCATTTTTGAGGCTTTTTAAATAAATTTTGGCCATTTCTATTCCATTTTTGCAAATCTCTAACCCTTTTAAAGCCATTTTTGGTTCTTTCTAAACCATTTCTCCCCACTTTCAACACGGTTTATGCTATTTTTTTTTTTCCGTTTCTAACCCAGTTTTCTGCATTTCTCACCATCTTTAATCCATTTTTTGCCACTTCTAACCATTTTATTATTTTTTTTTTACACATCTCTTACCTGCTTTAAAGCCTTTTTGGCCATTCTTAACCTGTTTTATGCCATTCTTGGCCATTTCTAACTCATTTTTGCACATCTCTAACCCCTTTTAAGCTACTTTTGGCCATTTCTTATCCATTTTTTATCCATTTCTAACCCATTTTTCTCCATTTCTAACACATTTTAAAGAGTTTTTGGCCATTTCTATCCCATTTTTGCACATCTCTAATCCTATTTAAGCCTTTTTGGGCTATATCTTCACCATTTTTTCCCTCATTCAAAACTTTTTATGCTTTTTTTTTCTGTTTCGAATGCAGTTTTTCCCATTTCTCTCCTGCTTTAATCCTTTTTTGGCCATTTCTGACCAGTTTTTGCACATCTCTAACCTGCTTTAAAGCCTTTTTGGCCATTTCTATCCCAGTTTTTGCATATCTCTAACCCTTTTTAAGCCTTTTTTGGCTATACCTTAACCATTTTTGCCCTCCTTCAACTCTTATTAAGCTTTTTTTTCTTCAGTTTCTAACACAGTTTCTCCCAATTATTACCCCGCTTTAATCCATTTTAGGCCATTTCTAACCCACTTTTACACATCTCTAACCTGCTTTAAAGCATTTTTGGCCATTTCCAACCATTTTTGGCACATCGATAAGCCCTTTTAAGCCATTTTTTGCCATTTCTAACCCATTTTTGCACATCTCTAACCCTTTTAAAGCCATTTTTGCCTCTTTCTACACGATGTTTTCTCGCTCTCAACCCGTTTTAAGCCATTTTTAGTTCTTTTCTAACTCATTTTTTGCCTGTTTCTCACACGATTTAAACCGTTTTCGGCTATATCTAACCCATTTTTGCTCACTCCTAACGCATTTTAAGCCATTTTTCACCATTTCTGTCCCAATTTAAACCTTTTGGGCCATTTCTAGCACAGTTTTGCAAACTTCTAACCCATTTTAAGCAATTTTTGGCCATTCCTACCCCAGTTTTACCCCTATCTAACCACCTTTAAGCCGCTTTTGGCCATTTATAACCCATTTTTCCTCAGCTCTAACCCTTTTTAAGCCTTTTTTTGCCATGCCTGAACGATTTTTGCCAACTTTCCACTCGTTTGAAGGTTTTTTCTCTTCCCTTTCTAACCAAGTTTTCCCCATTTCTTACCTGCTTTAACCCATTTTTGCCGTTTCTAACCATTGCACACACATCTCTAACCTGCTTTAAAGCCTTTTTGGCCATTTCTAACCCGCTTTTGGCCAACTTAGGCCATTTCTAACCCGTTTTCGCACAACTCTTACCCGCTTTAAAGCTTTTTTGGCCGTTTCTAACCCGTTTTAAGCCAGCTTTGGTCATTCCTGACCCATTTTTGCACATCTCTAACCTTTTTTAAGCCGGTTTTGGCTATTTCTCACTCATCTCTGCTTACCTCTAACCCTTTTTAAACCGGTTTTGGCCATTTCTAATCCAATTTTTGAACATTTCTAACCCGTTTTAAATCATTTTTGGCCATTTCTATCCCATTTTTGCGTGTCTAGAACCCTTTTAATGCATTTTTGACTCATTCTAAACCATTTTTGCCCACTTTCCACCGTTTTAAAGCTAGTTTTTTTTTCTGTTTCTAACCCAGTTTTCCCCATTTCTTTACCCACTTGAATCCATTTTTGGCCATTTCTAGCCCATTTTTGCACATCTCTAACCTGCTTTAAAGCAGTTTTGGCCATTTCTAACCATTTCTGGCACATCTCTAACCTCTTTTAAGCCATTCTTTGCCATTTCTAACCCATTTCTGCTCATCTCTAGCCCTTTTAAAGCCACGTTTGGGTCTTTCTACACCATTTTTTCTGACTTTCAACCTGGTTTAAGCCATTTTTCTTTCCTTTTCTAACTCATTTTTTGCCCATTGCTCACACGATTTAAACCATTTTTGGATTTATCTAAACCATTTTTACACACTTCTAACACATTTTAAGCCATTTTTCACTATTTCTATCCCATTTTAAGGCGTTTTTGGCCATTTGTAACCCATTTTTGCATACATCTAACCCTTTTAAAGCCGTTTTTGGCTCTTTCTAAAACACTTTCTTCTGCATTCAACTAATTATAAGCATTTTTTTTTCTTTTCTGACCCATTTTTGGCCCAGTTCTCACACGTTTTATGCCATTTTCGGCTACATCTAACCCTTTTTTACCCACTACTAACCCATTTTAACCCTTTTTTGTCTATATCTAACCATTTTAAGCTATTTTTGGCCATTTCTAACCCTTTTTTGCTCATCTCTAGCCCCTTTTAAGCCAATTTTGGCTTTTTCTAAACCGTTCTCGCATACCTCTAACCCTTTTAAGCCGGTTTTGGCCATTTCTAATGCATTTTTTGCCCATTTTTGAGGCTTTTTAAATAAATTTTGGCCATTTCTATTCCATTTTTGCAAATCTCTAACCCTTTTAAAGCCATTTTTGGTTCTTTCTAAACCATTTCTCCCCACTTTCAACACGGTTTATGCTATTTTTTTTTTTCCGTTTCTAACCCAGTTTTCTGCATTTCTCACCATCTTTAATCCATTTTTTGCCACTTCTAACCATTTTATTATTTTTTTTTTTACACATCTCTTACCTGCTTTAAAGCCTTTTTGGCTATTCTTAACCTGTTTTATGCCATTCTTGGCCATTTCTAACTCATTTTTGCACATCTCTAACCCCTTTTAAGCTACTTTTGGCCATTTCTTATCCATTTTTTATCCATTTCTAACCCATTTTTCTCCATTTCTAACCCATTTTAAAGAGTTTTTGGCCATTTCTATCCATTTTTGCACATCTCTAATCCTATTTAAGCCTTTTTGGGCTATATCTTCACCATTTTTTCCCTCATTCAAAACTTTCTATGCTTTTTTTTTCTGTTTCCAATGCAGTTTTTCCCATTTCTCTCCCGCTTTAATCCTTTTTTGGCCATTTCTGACCAGTTTTTGCACATCTCTAACCTGCTTTAAAGCCTTTTTGGCCATTTCTATCCCAGTTTTTGCATATCTCTAACCCTTTTTAAGCCTTTTTTGGCTATACCTTAACCATTTTTGCCCTCCTTCAACTCTTATTAAGCTTTTTTTTCTTCAGTTTCTAACACAGTTTCTCCCAATTATTACCCGCTTTAATCCATTTTAGGCCATTTCTAACCCACTTTTACACATCTCTAACCTGCTTTAAAGCATTTTTGGCCATTTCCAACCATTTTTGGCACATCTATAAGCCCTTTTAAGCCATTTTTTGCCATTTCTAACCCATTTTTGCACATCTCTAACCCTTTTAAAGCCATTTTTGCCTCTTTCTACACGATGTTTTCTCGCTCTCAACCCGTTTTAAGCCATTTTTAGTTCTTTTCTAACTCATTTTTTGCCTGTTTCTCACACGATTTAAACCGTTTTCGGCTCTATCTAACCCATTTTTGCTCACTCCTAACGCATTTTAAGCCATTTTTCACCATTTCTGTCCCAATTTAAACCTTTTGGGCCATTTCTAGCACAGTTTTGCAAACTTCTAACCCATTTTAAGCAATTTTTGGCCATTCCTACCCCAGTTTTACCCCTATCTAACCACCTTTAAGCCGCTTTTGGCCATTTATAACCCATTTTTCCTCAGCTCTAACCCTTTTTAAGCCTTTTTTTGCTCTACCTGAACGATTTTTGCCAACTTTCCACTCGTTTGAAGGTTTTTTCTCTTCCCTTTCTAACCAAGTTTTCCCCATTTCTTACCTGCTTTAACCCATTTTTGCCATTTCTAACCATTGCACACACATCTCTAACCTGCTTTAAAGCCTTTTTGGCCATTTCTAACCCGCTTTTGGCCAACTTAGGCCATTTCTAACCCGTTTTCGCACAACTCTTACCCGCTTTAAAGCTTTTTGGCCGTTTCTAACCCGTTTTAAGCCAGCTTTGGTCATTCCTGACCCATTTTTGCACATCTCTAACCTTTTTTAAGCCGGTTTTGGCTATTTCTCACTCATCTCTGCTTACCTCTAACCCTTTTTAAACCGGTTTTGGCCATTTCTAATCCAATTTTTGAACATTTCTAACCCGTTTTAAATCATTTTTGGCCATTTCTATCCCATTTTTGCGTGTCTAGAACCCTTTTAATGCATTTTTGACTCATTCTAAACCATTTTTGCCCACTTTCCACCCGTTTTAAGCTAGTTTTTTTTTCTGTTTCTAACCCAGTTTTCCCCATTTCTTTACCCACTTGAATCCATTTTTGGCCATTTCTAGCCCATTTTTGCACATCTCTAACCTGCTTTAAAGCAGTTTTGGCCATTTCTAACCATTTCTGGCACATCTCTAACCTCTTTTAAGCCATTATTTGCCATTTCTAACCCATTTCTGCTCATCTCTAGCCCTTTTAAAGACACGTTTGGGTCTTTCTACACCATTTTCTCTGACTTTCAACCTGGTTTAAGCCGTTTTTCTTTCCTTTTCTAACTCATTTTTTGCCCATTGCTCACACGATTTAAACCATTTTTGGGTTTATCTAAACCATGTTTACACACTTCTAACACATTTTAAGCCATTTTTCACTATTTCTATCCCATTTTAAGGCTTTTTTGGCCATTTGTAACCCATTTTTGCATACATCTAACCCTTTTAAAGCCGTTTTGGCTCTTTCTAATACACTCTCTTCCGCAGTCAAGTAATTATAAGCATTTTTTTTTTCTTTTCTGACCCATTTTTGGCCCAGTTCTCACACGTTTTATGCCATTTTCGGCTACATCTAACCCTTTTTTACCCACTACTAACCCATTTTAACCCTTTTTTGGCTATATCTAACCCATTTTAAGCTATTTTTGGCCATTTCTAACCCTTTTTTGCTCATCTCTAGCCCCTTTTAAGCCTAATTTGGCTTTTTCTAAACCGTTCTCGCATACCTCTAACCCTTTTAAGCCGGTTTTGGCCATTTCTAATGCATTTTTTGTCCATTTTTGAGGCTTTTTAAATAAATTTTGGCCATTTCTATTCCATTTCTGCAAATCTCTAACCCTTTTAAAGCCATTTTTGGTTCTTTCTAAACCATTTCTCCCCACTTTCAACACAGTTTATGCTATTTTTTTTTTTTCCGTTTCTAACCCAGTTTTCTGCATTTCTCACCATCTTTAATCCATTTTTTTGCCACTTCTAACCATTTTTTTTTTTTTTACACATCTCTTACCTGCTTTAAAGCCTTTTTGGCCATTTCTAACCCATTTTTGGCCATTCTTAACCTGTTTTATGCCATTCTTGGCCATTTCTAACTCATTTTTGCACATCTCTAACCCCTTTTAAGCTACTTTTGGCCATTTCTTATCCATTTTTTATCCATTTCTAACCCATTTTTCTCCATTTCTAACACATTTTAAAGAGTTTTTGGCCATTTCTATCCCATTTTTGCACATCTCTAATCCTATTTAAGCCTTTTTGGGCTATATCTTCACCATTTTTTCCCTCATTCAAAACTTTCTATGCTTTTTTTTCTGTTTCCAATGCAGTTTTTCCCATTTCTCTCCCGCTTTAATCCTTTTTTGGCCATTTCTGACCAGTTTTTGCACATCTCTAACCTGCTTTAAAGCCTTTTTGGCCATTTCTATCCCAGTTTTTGCATATCTCTAACCCTTTTTAAGCCTTTTTTGGCTATACCTTAACCATTTTTGCCCTCCTTCAACTCTTATTAAGCTTTTTTTTCTTCAGTTTCTAACACAGTTTCTCCCAATTATTACCCGCTTTAATCCATTTTAGGCCATTTCTAACCCACTTTTACACATCTCTAACCTGCTTTAAAGCATTTTTGGCCATTTCCAACCATTTTTGGCACATCTATAAGCCCTTTTAAGCCATTTTTTGCCATTTCTAACCCATTTTTGCACATCTCTAACCCTTTTAAAGCCATTTTTGCCTCTTTCTACACGATGTTTTCTCGCTCTCAACCCGTTTTAAGCCATTTTAGTTCTTTTCTAACTCATTTTTTGCCTGGTTCTCACACGATTTAAACCGTTTTCGGCTATATCTAACCCATTTTTGCTCACTCCTAACGCATTTTAAGCCATTTTTCACCATTTCTGTCCCAATTTAAACCTTTTGGGCCATTTCTAGCACAGTTTTGCAAACTTCTAACCCATTTTAAGCAATTTTTGGCCATTCCTACCCCGGTTTTACCCCTATCTAACCACCTTTAAGCCGCTTTTGGCCATTTATAACCCATTTTTCCTCAGCTCTAACCCTTTTTAAGCCTCTTTTGCTCTACCTGAACGATTTTTGCCAACTTTCCACTCGTTTGAAGGTTTTTTCTCTTCCCTTTCTAACCAAGTTTTCCCCATTTCTTACCTGCTTTAACCCATTTTTGCCATTTCTAACCATTGCACACACATCTCTAACCTGCTTTAAAGCCTTTTTGGCCATTTCTAACCCGCTTTTGGCCAACTTAGGCCATTTCTAACCCGTTTTCGCACATCTCTTACCCGCTTTAAAGCTTTTTTGGCCGTTTCTAACCCGTTTTAAGCCAGCTTTGGTCATTTCTGACCCATTTTTGCACATCTCTAACCTTTTTTAAGCCGGTTTTGGCTATTTCTCACTCATCTCTGCTTACCTCTAACCCTTTTTAAACCGGTTTTGGCCATTTCTAATCCAATTTTTGAACATTTCTAACCCGTTTTAAATCATTTTTGGCCATTTCTATCCCATTTTTGCGTGTCTAGAACCCTTTTAATGCATTTTTGACTCATTCTAAACCATTTTTGCCCACTTTCCACCCGTTTAAGCTAGTTTTTTTTTCTGTTTCTAACCCAGTTTTCCCCATTTCTTTACCCACTTGAATCCATTTTTGGCCATTTCTAGCCCATTTTTGCACATCTCTAACCTGCTTTAAAGCAGTTTTGGCCATTTCTAACCATTTCTGGCACATCTCTAACCTCTTTTAAGCCATTCTTTGCCATTTCTAACCCATTTCTGCTCATCTCTAGCCCTTTTAAAGCCACGTTTGGGTCTTTCTACACCATTTTTTCTGACTTTCAACCTGGTTTAAGCCATTTTTCTTTCCTTTTCTAACTCATTTTTTGCCCATTGCTCACACGATTTAAACCATTTTTGGATTTATCTAAACCATTTTTACACACTTCTAACACATTTTAAGCCATTTTTCACTATTTCTATCCCATTTTAAGGCGTTTTTGGCCATTTGTAACCCATTTTTGCATACATCTAACCCTTTTAAAGCCGTTTTTGGCTCTTTCTAAAACACTTTCTTCTGCATTCAACTAATTATAAGCATTTTTTTTTCTTTTCTGACCCATTTTTGGCCCAGTTCTCACACGTTTTATGCCATTTTCGGCTACATCTAACCCTTTTTTACCCACTACTAACCCATTTTAACCCTTTTTTGGCTATATCTAACCCATTTTAAGCTATTTTTGGCCATTTCTAACCCTTTTTTGCTCATCTCTAGCCCCTTTTAAGCCAATTTTGGCTTTTTCTAAACCGTTCTCGCATACCTCTAACCCTTTTAAGCCGGTTTTGGCCATTTCTAATGCATTTTTTGCCCATTTTTGAGGCTTTTTAAATAAATTTTGGCCATTTCTATTCCATTTTTGCAAATCTCTAACCCTTTTAAAGCCATTTTTGGTTCTTTCTAAACCATTTCTCCCCACTTTCAACACGGTTTATGCTATTTTTTTTTTTCCGTTTCTAACCCAGTTTTCTGCATTTCTCACCATCTTTAATCATTTTTGCCACTTCTAACCATTTTATTATTTTTTTTTTTACACATCTCTTACCTGCTTTAAAGCCTTTTTGGCCATTCTTAACCTGTTTTATGCCATTCTTGGCCATTTCTAACTCATTTTTGCACATCTCTAAACTCTAACCCCTTTTAAGCTACTTTTGGCCATTTCTTATCCATTTTTTATCCATTTCTAACCCATTTTTCTCCATTTCTAACACATTTTAAAGAGTTTTTGGCCATTTCTATCCCATTTTTGCACATCTCTAATCCTATTTAAGCCTTTTTGGGCTATATCTTCACCATTTTTTCCCTCATTCAAAACTTTCTATGCTTTTTTTTCTGTTTCCAATGCAGTTTTTCCCATTTCTCTCCCGCTTTAATCCTTTTTTGGCCATTTCTGACCAGTTTTTGCACATCTCTAACCTGCTTTAAAGCCTTTTTGGCCATTTCTATCCCAGTTTTTGCATATCTCTAACCCTTTTTAAGCCTTTTTTGGCTATACCTTAACCATTTTTGCCCTCCTTCAACTCTTATTAAGCTTTTTTTTCTTCAGTTTCTAACACAGTTTCTCCCAATTATTACCCGCTTTAATCCATTTTAGGCCATTTCTAACCCACTTTTACACATCTCTAACCTGCTTTAAAGCATTTTTGGCCATTTCCAACCATTTTTGGCACATCTATAAGCCCTTTTAAGCCATTTTTTGCCATTTCTAACCCATTTTTGCACATCTCTAACCCTTTTAAAGCCATTTTTGCCTCTTTCTACACGATGTTTTCTCGCTCTCAACCCGTTTTAAGCCATTTTTAGTTCTTTTCTAACTCATTTTTTGCCTGTTTCTCACACGATTTAAACCGTTTTCGGCTCTATCTAACCCATTTTTGCTCACTCCTAACGCATTTTAAGCCATTTTTCACCATTTCTGTCCCAATTTAAACCTTTTGGGCCATTTCTAGCACAGTTTTGCAAACTTCTAACCCATTTTAAGCAATTTTTGGCCATTCCTACCCCAGTTTTACCCCTATCTAACCACCTTTAAGCCGCTTTTGGCCATTTATAACCCATTTTTCCTCAGCTCTAACCCTTTTTAAGCCTTTTTTTGCTCTACCTGAACGATTTTTGCCAACTTTCCACTCGTTTGAAGGTTTTTTCTCTTCCCTTTCTAACCAAGTTTTCCCCATTTCTTACCTGCTTTAACCCATTTTTGCCATTTCTAACCATTGCACACACATCTCTAACCTGCTTTAAAGCCTTTTTGGCCATTTCTAACCCGCTTTTGGCCAACTTAGGCCATTTCTAACCCGTTTTCGCACATCTCTTACCCGCTTTAAAGCTTTTTTGGCCGTTTCTAACCCGTTTTAAGCCAGCTTTGGTCATTTCTGACCCATTTTTGCACATCTCTAACCTTTTTTAAGCCGGTTTTGGCTATTTCTCACTCATCTCTGCTTACCTCTAACCCTTTTTAAACCGGTTTTGGCCATTTCTAATCCAATTTTTGAACATTTCTAACCCGTTTTAAATCATTTTTGGCCATTTCTATCCCATTTTTGCGTGTCTAGAACCCTTTTAATGCATTTTTGACTCTTTCTCAACCATTTTTGCCCACTTTCCACCCGTTTTAAGCTAGTTTTTTTTTTCTGTTTCTAACCCAGTTTTCCCCATTTCTTTACCCACTTGAATCCATTTTTGGCCATTTCTAGCCCATTTTTGCACATCTCTAACCTGCTTTAAAGCAGTTTTGGCCATTTCTAACCATTTCTGGCACATCTCTAACCTCTTTTAAGCCATTCTTTGCCATTTCTAACCCATTTCTGCTCATCTCTAGCCCTTTTAAAGACACGTTTGGGTCTTTCTACACCATTTTCTCTGACTTTCAACCTGGTTTAAGCCATTTTTCTTTCCTTTTCTAACTCATTTTTTGCCCATTGCTCACACGATTTAAACCATTTTTGGGTTTATCTAAACCATTTTTACACACTTCTAACACATTTTAAGCCATTTTTCACTATTTCTATCCCATTTTAAGGCGTTTTTGGCCATTTGTAACCCATTTTTGCATACATCTAACCCTTTTAAAGCCGTTTTTGGCTCTTTCTAAAACACTTTCTTCTGCATTCAACTAATTATAAGCATTTTTTTTTCTTTTCTGACCCATTTTTGGCCCAGTTCTCACACGTTTTATGCCATTTTCGGCTACATCTAACCCTTTTTTACCCACTACTAACCCATTTTAACCCTTTTTTGGCTATATCTAACCCATTTTAAGCTATTTTTGGCCATTTCTAACCCTTTTTTGCTCATCTCTAGCCCCTTTTAAGCCAATTTTGGCTTTTTCTAAACCGTTCTCGCATACCTCTAACCCTTTTAAGCCGGTTTTGGCCATTTCTAATGCATTTTTTGCCCATTTTTGAGGCTTTTTAAATAAATTTTGGCCATTTCTATTCCATTTTTGCAAATCTCTAACCCTTTTAAAGCCATTTTTGGTTCTTTCTAAACCATTTCTCCCCACTTTCAACACGGTTTATGCTATTTTTTTTTTCCGTTTCTAACCCAGTTTTCTGCATTTCTCACCATCTTTAATCCATTTTTTGCCACTTCTAACCATTTTATTATTTTTTTTTTTACACATCTCTTACCTGCTTTAAAGCCTTTTTGGCCATTCTTAACCTGTTTTATGCCATTCTTGGCCATTTCTAACTCATTTTTGCACATCTCTAACCCCTTTTAAGCTACTTTTGGCCATTTCTTATCCATTTTTTATCCATTTCTAACCCATTTTTCTCCATTTCTAACACATTTTAAAGAGTTTTTGGCCATTTCTATCCCATTTTTGCACATCTCTAATCCTATTTAAGCCTTTTTGGGCTATATCTTCACCATTTTTTCCCTCATTCAAAACTTTCTATGCTTTTTTTTCTGTTTCCAATGCAGTTTTTCCCATTTCTCTCCCGCTTTAATCCTTTTTTGGCCATTTCTGACCAGTTTTTGCACATCTCTAACCTGCTTTAAAGCCTTTTTGGCCATTTCTATCCCAGTTTTTGCATATCTCTAACCCTTTTTAAGCCTTTTTTGGCTATACCTTAACCATTTTTGCCCTCCTTCAACTCTTATTAAGCTTTTTTTTCTTCAGTTTCTAACACAGTTTCTCCCAATTATTACCCGCTTTAATCCATTTTAGGCCATTTCTAACCCACTTTTACACATCTCTAACCTGCTTTAAAGCATTTTTGGCCATTTCCAACCATTTTTGGCACATCTATAAGCCCTTTTAAGCCATTTTTTGCCATTTCTAACCCATTTTTGCACATCTCTAACCCTTTTAAAGCCATTTTTGCCTCTTTCTACACGATGTTTTCTCGCTCTCAACCCGTTTTAAGCCATTTTTAGTTCTTTTCTAACTCATTTTTTGCCTGTTTCTCACACGATTTAAACCGTTTTCGGCTCTATCTAACCCATTTTTGCTCACTCCTAACGCATTTTAAGCCATTTTTCACCATTCCTGTCCCAATTTAAACCTTTTGGGCCATTTCTAGCACAGTTTTGCAAACTTCTAACCCATTTTAAGCAATTTTTGGCCATTCCTACCCCAGTTTTACCCCTATCTAACCACCTTTAAGCCGCTTTTGGCCATTTATAACCCATTTTTCCTCAGCTCTAACCCTTTTTAAGCCTTTTTTTGCTCTACCTGAACGATTTTTGCCAACTTTCCACTCGTTTGAAGGTTTTTTCTCTTCCCTTTCTAACCAAGTTTTCCCCATTTCTTACCTGCTTTAACCCATTTTTGCCATTTCTAACCATTGCACACACATCTCTAACCTGCTTTAAAGCCTTTTTGGCCATTTCTAACCCGCTTTTGGCCAACTTAGGCCATTTCTAACCCGTTTTCGCACATCTCTTACCCGCTTTAAAGCTTTTTTGGCCGTTTCTAACCCGTTTTAAGCCAGCTTTGGTCATTTCTGACCCATTTTTGCACATCTCTAACCTTTTTTAAGCCGGTTTTGGCTATTTCTCACTCATCTCTGCTTACCTCTAACCCTTTTTAAACCGGTTTTGGCCATTTCTAATCCAATTTTTGAACATTTCTAACCCGTTTTAAATCATTTTTGGCCATTTCTATCCCATTTTTGCGTGTCTAGAACCCTTTTAATGCATTTTTGACTCATTCTAAACCATTTTTGCCCACTTTCCACCCGTTTTAAGCTAGTTTTTTTTTCTGTTTCTAACCCAGTTTTCCCCATTTCTTTACCCACTTGAATCCATTTTTGGCCATTTCTAGCCCATTTTTGCACATCTCTAACCTGCTTTAAAGCAGTTTTGGCCATTTCTAACCATTTCTGGCACATCTCTAACCTCTTTTAAGCCATTATTTGCCATTTCTAACCCATTTCTGCTCATCTCTAGCCCTTTTAAAGACACGTTTGGGTCTTTCTACACCATTTTCTCTGACTTTCAACCTGGTTTAAGCCGTTTTTCTTTCCTTTTCTAACTCATTTTTTGCCCATTGCTCACACGATTTAAACCATTTTTGGGTTTATCTAAACCATGTTTACACACTTCTAACACATTTTAAGCCATTTTTCACTATTTCTATCCCATTTTAAGGCTTTTTTGGCCATTTGTAACCCATTTTTGCATACATCTAACCCTTTTAAAGCCGTTTTTGGCTCTTTCTAATACACTCTCTTCCGCAGTCAAGTAATTATAAGCATTTTTTTTTTCTTTTCTGACCCATTTTTGGCCCAGTTCTCACACGTTTTATGCCATTTTCGGCTACATCTAACCCTTTTTTACCCACTACTAACCCATTTTAACCCTTTTTTGGCTATATCTAACCCATTTTAAGCTATTTTTGGCCATTTCTAACCCTTTTTTGCTCATCTCTAGCCCCTTTTAAGCCTAATTTGGCTTTTTCTAAACCGTTCTCGCATACCTCTAACCCTTTTAAGCCGGTTTTGGCCATTTCTAATGCATTTTTTGTCCATTTTTGAGGCTTTTTAAATAAATTTTGGCCATTTCTATTCCATTTCTGCAAATCTCTAACCCTTTTAAAGCCATTTTTGGTTCTTTCTAAACCATTTCTCCCCACTTTCAACACAGTTTATGCTATTTTTTTTTTTTCCGTTTCTAACCCAGTTTTCTGCATTTCTCACCATCTTTAATCCATTTTTTTGCCACTTCTAACCATTTTTTTTTTTTTTTACACATCTCTTACCTGCTTTAAAGCCTTTTTGGCCATTTCTAACCCATTTTTGGCCATTCTTAACCTGTTTTATGCCATTCTTGGCCATTTCTAACTCATTTTTGCACATCTCTAACCCCTTTTAAGCTACTTTTGGCCATTTCTTATCCATTTTTTATCCATTTCTAACCCATTTTTCTCCATTTCTAACACATTTTAAAGAGTTTTTGGCCATTTCTATCCCATTTTTGCACATCTCTAATCCTATTTAAGCCTTTTTGGGCTATATCTTCACCATTTTTTCCCTCATTCAAAACTTTCTATGCTTTTTTTTCTGTTTCCAATGCAGTTTTTCCCATTTCTCTCCCGCTTTAATCCTTTTTTGGCCATTTCTGACCAGTTTTTGCACATCTCTAACCTGCTTTAAAGCCTTTTTGGCCATTTCTATCCCAGTTTTTGCATATCTCTAACCCTTTTTAAGCCTTTTTTGGCTATACCTTAACCATTTTTGCCCTCCTTCAACTCTTATTAAGCTTTTTTTTCTTCAGTTTCTAACACAGTTTCTCCCAATTATTACCCGCTTTAATCCATTTTAGGCCATTTCTAACCCACTTTTACACATCTCTAACCTGCTTTAAAGCATTTTTGGCCATTTCCAACCATTTTTGGCACATCTATAAGCCCTTTTAAGCCATTTTTTGCCATTTCTAACCCATTTTTGCACATCTCTAACCCTTTTAAAGCCATTTTTTGCCTCTTTCTACACGATGTTTTCTCGCTCTCAACCCGTTTTAAGCCATTTTTAGTTCTTTTCTAACTCATTTTTTGCCTGGTTCTCACACGATTTAAACCGTTTTCGGCTATATCTAACCCATTTTTGCTCACTCCTAACGCATTTTAAGCCATTTTTCACCATTTCTGTCCCAATTTAAACCTTTTGGGCCATTTCTAGCACAGTTTTGCAAACTTCTAACCCATTTTAAGCAATTTTTGGCCATTCCTACCCCGGTTTTACCCCTATCTAACCACCTTTAAGCCGCTTTTGGCCATTTATAACCCATTTTTCCTCAGCTCTAACCCTTTTTAAGCCTCTTTTGCTCTACCTGAACGATTTTTGCCAACTTTCCACTCGTTTGAAGGTTTTTTCTCTTCCCTTTCTAACCAAGTTTTCCCCATTTCTTACCTGCTTTAACCCATTTTTGCCATTTCTAACCATTGCACACACATCTCTAACCTGCTTTAAAGCCTTTTTGGCCATTTCTAACCCGCTTTTGGCCAACTTAGGCCATTTCTAACCCGTTTTCGCACATCTCTTACCCGCTTTAAAGCTTTTTTGGCCGTTTCTAACCCGTTTTAAGCCAGCTTTGGTCATTTCTGACCCATTTTTGCACATCTCTAACCTTTTTTAAGCCGGTTTTGGCTATTTCTCACTCATCTCTGCTTACCTCTAACCCTTTTTAAACCGGTTTTGGCCATTTCTAATCCAATTTTTGAACATTTCTAACCCGTTTTAAATCATTTTTGGCCATTTCTATCCCATTTTTGCGTGTCTAGAACCCTTTTAATGCATTTTTGACTCATTCTAAACCATTTTTGCCCACTTTCCACCCGTTTTAAGCTAGTTTTTTTTTCTGTTTCTAACCCAGTTTTCCCCATTTCTTTACCCACTTGAATCCATTTTTGGCCATTTCTAGCCCATTTTTGCACATCTCTAACCTGCTTTAAAGCAGTTTTGGCCATTTCTAACCATTTCTGGCACATCTCTAACCTCTTTTAAGCCATTCTTTGCCATTTCTAACCCATTTCTGCTCATCTCTAGCCCTTTTAAAGACACGTTTGGGTCTTTCTACACCATTTTCTCTGACTTTCAACCTGGTTTAAGCTGTTTTTCTTTCCTTTTCTAACTCATTTTTTGCCCATTGCTCACACGATTTAAACCATTTTTGGGTTTATCTAAACCATGTTTACACACTTCTAACACATTTTAAGCCATTTTTCACTATTTCTATCCCATTTTAAGGCTTTTTTGGCCATTTGTAACCCATTTTTGCATACATCTAACCCTTTTAAAGCCGTTTTTGGCTCTTTCTAAAACACTTTCTTCCACATTCAAGTAATTATAAGCATTTTTTTTTCTTTTCTGACCCATTTTTGGCCCAGTTCTCACACGTTTTATGCCATTTTCGGCTACATCTAACCCTTTTTTACCCACTACTAACCCATTTTAACCCTTTTTTGGCTATATCTAACCCATTTTAAGCTATTTTTGGCCATTTCTAACCCTTTTTTGCTCATCGCTAGCCCCTTTTAAGCCTAATTTGGCTTTTTCTAAACTGTTCTCGCATACCTCTAACCCTTTTAAGCCGGTTTTGGCCATTTCTAATGCATTTTTGTCCATTTTTGAAGCTTTTTAAATAAATTTTGGCCATTTCTATTCCATTTCTGCAAATCTCTAACCCTTTTAAAGCCATTTTTGGTTCTTTCTAAACCATTTCTCCCCACTTTCAACACGGTTTATGCTATTTTTTTTCCGTTTCTAACCCAGTTTTCTGCATTTCTCACCATCTTTAATCCATTTTTTTGCCACTTCTATATTCAATTGGACTTTCAATGTTTAGTCTGTGCTAAAACAGCAGAAGAGCCTTGCCAAAAACGCTCCTGCTGAACATGTTTAGCACAGAGCTTTGCCACTGTGACACAAACATTGCTGTCACTGGTCACTTTATCTCCTAAAAGTGCATTTGAATCCAACGTTTCTGGTGCCCTCTCTCCTTTCAAGAGCAGTTGTGACAGGGGAACACGAAGCGCTTGACCTCTAATCCCACAGCCGATGGGCCAGCAGGGAAAGTCCGGCTGGGCATCTTCAGCGCACAGTGAGCTTTGAAACTGTGTCACACACATTGCTGTCACCCCTCACTTTCCTACCTGAAAGTCCAATTGAATCCTACAACTCCTGTGCTTGCTCTTTGTCAGCAGCAGCAGAATATAGCAGTTACGTTTGGTCTCTGCTGAAACAGCAGAAGAGACATGCACAAAGTTCCTGCTGATCATCTTCAGCACATAGTGAGCTTTGCAACTGTGACACACACATTACTGTCACTTTATCTCCTAAAAGTCCATTTGAATGCAACCTTTCCAGGGCCCGCTCTTTCTGAGCAGCAGCACAGTGAGTAGAGCAGGAACGTTTAGACTCTTCTGAAAGAGCAGAAGAGCCAGGCCAAAATGTTCCTGCTCATCATCGTCAGCGCACAGCGAGCTTTGCAACTCTGCAACACACATTGCTGACACTCCTCCCTTTCCTGCCTGAAAGACCAGTTGAATCCAACATCTCTGTGCCAGCTCTCTGCTGAGCAGCAACAGAGAGAGTAGAGCAGCAATGTTTAGACTGTGCTAAAACAGCAGAAGAGCCTTGCGAAAAACCTCCTGCTGGTCATCTATAGCAAACAGTGAGCTTTGCAACTGTGACACAAACATTGCTGTCACTCTTCACTATTTCTCCAAAAAGACCGTTTGAATACAACCTCTCCAGTGCACGCTCTCTGTGAGCTGCAGCAAGAGTAAGTAGAGCAGGAAAGCCAGGCCAAAATGTTCCTACAGATCATCTTGAGCGCACAGCGAGCTTTGCAACTCTGCAACATACATTGCTGTCACTCCTCCCTTTCCTGCCTGAAAGACCAATTGAATCCAACATCTCTGTGCTCTCTCTCTGCTGAGCAGCAACAGAGAGAGTAGAGCAGCAATGTTTAGACTGTGCTAAAACAGCAGAAGAGCCTTGCAAAAAAGCTCCTGCTGACCATGTTTAGCACACAGTGAGCTTTAAACTCTGACGCAAACATTGCTGTCACTCTTCACTCTTTTTCCTAAAAGTGCATTTGAATCCAACGTTTCTGGTGCGCTCTCTTGTTTCGAGAGGGGTTGTGACAGGGGAGGACGAGCGCTTGGACTCTAATCCCACAGCCGAAGGGTCAGCAGGGAAATTGCTGCTGGGCATCTTCAGCACACAGTGAGCTTTGCAACTCTGCAACACGCATTGCTGTCACTCCTCCCTTTCCTGCCAGAAAGACCAATTGATTCCAACATCTCTGTGCCCGCTCTCTGCTGAGCAGCAACAGAAAGAGAGGATCAGGAATGTTTAGACTGGGCTAAAACAGCAGAAGTGCCTTGCAAAAAAGCTCCTGCTGATCATGTTTAGCACACAGCGAGCTTTAAACTGTGACACAAACATTGCTGTCACTCCTCACTTTATCTCCTAAAAGTGCATTTGAATCCAACGTTTCTGGTGCGCTCTCTCGTTTCGAGAGGAGTTGTGACAGGGGAGGACGAGCGCTTGGACTCTAATCCCACAGCCGAAGGGCCAGCAGGGAAACTCCTGCTGGGCATCTTCAGCACACAGTGAGCTTTGCAACTCTGCAACACGCATTGCTGTCACTCCTCCCTTTCTTGCCAGAAAGACCAATTGATTCCAACATCTCTGTGCCCGCTCTCTGCTGAGCAGCAACAGAAAGAGAGGATCAGGAATGTTTAGACTGGGCTAAAACAGCAGAAGTGCCTTGCAAAAAAGCTCCTGCTGATCATGTTTAGCACACAGCGAGCTTTAAACTGTGACACAAACATTGCTGTCACTCCTCACTTTATCTCCTAAAAGTGCATTTGAATCCAACGTTTCTGGTGCGCTCTCTCGTTTCGAGAGGAGTTGTGACAGGGGAGGACGAGCGCTTGGACTCTAATCCCACAGCCGAAGGGCCAGCAGGGAAACTCCTGCTGGGCATCTTCAGCACACAGTGAGCTTTGCAACTCTGAAACACACATTGCTGTCACCTCTCACTTTCCTACCTCAAAGTCCAATTGAATCCTACATCTCCTGTGCTTGCTCTTGGTGAGCAGTAGGAGAATATAGCACTTACGTTTGGACTCTGCTGAAACAGCAGAAGAGACAGTCCAGAAAGTTCCCACTGATCATCTTCAGCGCACAGTGAGCTTTGCAACTCTGAAACACGCATTGCTGTCACTCCTCACTTCATCTCCTAATAGTCCCTTTGAATCCATGGTCTCTCGCGCCCTCTCTCGTTTGAACAGCAGCAGTGACAGGTGAACACGAGCTCTTGGCCTCTGCTCCCACAGCCGAAGAGCCAGGAGTGAAAGCTCCGGCTGGGCATCTTCAGCAACTAGTCAGCTTTGCAACTGTGACACATATATTGCGGTTGCTCCTCACTTTCCTACCTCAAAGTCCAATTGAATCCAAAATCTCTGGGCCCTTTCTCTGCTGGGCAGTAGCAGAGAGAGTAGAGCCGGAACGTTTTGTCCCTGCTAAAAGAGCAGAAGAGCCAGGACAAAATGTTCCTGCAGATCATCTTCAGCGCACAGCGAGCTTTGCAACTCTGCAACACGCATTGCTGTCACTCCTCCCTTTCCTGCCTGAAAGACCAACTGAATCCACCATGTCTGTGCCCGCTCTCTGCTGAGCAGCAACAGAAAGAGAGGAGCAGGAATGTTTAGACTGGGCTAAAAGAGCAGAAGCGCCTTGCAAAAAAGATCCTGCTGATCATGTTTAGCACACAGTGAGCTTTAAACTGTGACACAAACATTGCTGTCACTCTTCACTCTGTCTCCTAAAAGTGCATTTGAATCCAACGTTTCTGGTGCGCTCTCTTGTTTCGAGAGGAGTTGTGACAGGGGAGGACGAGGGCTTGGACTCTAATCCCACAGCCGAAGGGTCAGCAGGGAAACTGCTGCTGGGCATCTTCAGCACACAGTGAGCTTTGCAACTCTGCAACACGCATTGCTGTCACTCCTCCCTTTCTTGCCAGAAAGACCAATTGATTCCAACATCTCTGTGCCCGCTCTCTGCTGAGCAGCAACAGAGAGAGAGGATCAGAAATGTTTAGACTGGGCTAAAACAGCAGAAGTGCCTTGCAAAAAAGCTCCTGCTGATCATGTTTAGCACACAGTGAGCTTTAAACTGTGACACAAACATTGCTGCCACTCTTCACTCTTTCTCCTAAAAGTGCATTTGAATCCAACGTTTCTGGTGCGCTCTCTCGTTTCGAGAGGAGTTGTGACAGGGGAGGACGAGCGCTTGGACTCGAATCCCACAGCCGAAGGGCCAGCAGGGAAACTCCTGCTGGGCATCTTCAGCACACAGTGAGCTTTGCAACTCTGCAACAGACATTGCTGTCACTCCTCCCATTCCTGCCTGAAAGACCAACTGAATCCACCATCTCTGTGCCCGCTCTCGGCTGAGCAGCAACAGAGAGAGTAGAGCAGGAATGTTGAGACTGTTCTAAAACAGCAGAAGAGCCTTGCAAAAAAGCTCCTGCTGATCATGTTTAGCACACAGAGAGCTTTAAACTGTGACACAAACATTGCTGTCACTCCTCACTTTATCTCCTAAAAGTGCATTTGAATCCAACGTTTCTGGTGCGCTCTCTCGTTTCGAGAGGAGTTGTGACAGGGGAGGACGAGCGCTTGGACTCTAATGCCACAGCCGAAGGGCCAGCAGGGAAACTCCTGCTGGGCATCTTCAGCACACAGTGAGCTTTGCAACTCTGCAACACACATTGCTGTCACTCCTCCCTTTCCTGCCTGAAAGACCAATTGATTCCAACATCTCTGTGCCCGCTCTCTGCTGAGCAGCAACAGAAAGAGAGGAGCAGGAATGTTTAGACCGGGCTAAAACATCAGAAGTGCCTTGCAAAAAAGCTCCTGCTGATCATGTTTAGAACACAGTGAGCTTTAAACTGTGACACAAACATTGCTGCCACTCTTCACTCTTTCTCCTAAAAGTGCATTTGAACCCAACGTTTCTGGTGCGCTCTCTCGTTTCGAGAGGAGTTGTGACAGGGGAGGACGAGCGCTTGGACTCTAATCCCACATCCGAAGGGCCAGCAGGGAAACTCCTGCTGGGCATCTTCAGCACACAGTGAGCTTTGCAACTCTGCAACACACATTGCTGTCACCTCTCACTTTCCTACCTCAAAGTCCAATTGAATCCTACATCTCCTGTGCTTGCTCTTGGTGAGCAGTAGCAGAATATAGCACTTACGTTTGGACTCTGCTGAAACAGCAGAAGAGACAGTCCAGAAAGTTCCCACTGATCATCTTCAGCGCACAGTGAGCTTTGCAACTCTGAAACACACATTGCTGTCACTCCTCACTTCATCTCCTAATAGTCCCTTTGAATCCATGGTCTCTCGCGCCCTCTCTCGTTTGAACAGCAGCAGTGACAGGTGAACACGAGCTCTTGGCCTCTGCTCCCACAGCCGAAGAGCCAGGAGTGAAAGCTCCGGCTGGGCATCTTCAGCAATTAGTCAGCTTTGCAACTGTGACACATATATTGCGGTTGCTCCTCACTTTCCTACCTCAAAGTCCAATTGAATCCAAAATCTCTGTGCCCTTTCTCTGCTGGGCAGCAGCAGAGAGAGTAGAGCCGGAACGTTTTGTCCCTGCTAAAAGAGCAGAAGAGCCAGGACAAAATGTTCCTGCAGATCATCTTCAGCGCACAGCGAGCTTTGCAACTCTGCAACACGCATTGCTGTCACTCCTCCCTTTCCTGCCTGAAAGACCAACTGAATCCACCATCTCTGTGCCCGCTCTCTGCTGAGCAGCAACAGAGAGAGAGGATCAGGAATGTTTAGACTGGGCTAAAACAGCAGAAGTGCCTTGCAAAAAAGCTCCTGCTGATCATGTTTAGCACACAGTGAGCTTTAAACTGTGACACAAACATTGCTGCCACTCTTCACTCTTTCTCCTAAAAGTGCATTTGAATCCAACGTTTCTGGTGCGCTCTCTCGTTTCGAGAGGAGTTGTGACAGGGGAGGACGAGCGCTTGGACTCGAATCCCACAGCCGAAGGGCCAGCAGGGAAACTCCTGCTGGGCATCTTCAGCACACAGTGAGCTTTGCAACTCTGCAACAGACATTGCTGTCACTCCTCCCATTCCTGCCTGAAAGACCAACTGAATCCACCATCTCTGTGCCCGCTCTCGGCTGAGCAGCAACAGAGAGAGTAGAGCAGGAATGTTGAGACTGTTCTAAAACAGCAGAAGAGCCTTGCAAAAAAGCTCCTGCTGATCATGTTTAGCACACAGAGAGCTTTAAACTGTGACACAAACATTGCTGTCACTCCTCACTTTATCTCCTAAAAGTGCATTTGAATCCAACGTTTCTGGTGCGCTCTCTCGTTTCGAGAGGAGTTGTGACAGGGGAGGACGAGCGCTTGGACTCTAATGCCACAGCCGAAGGGCCAGCAGGGAAACTCCTGCTGGGCATCTTCAGCACACAGTGAGCTTTGCAACTCTGCAACACACATTGCTGTCACTCCTCCCTTTCCTGCCTGAAAGACCAATTGATTCCAACATCTCTGTGCCCGCTCTCTGCTGAGCAGCAACAGAAAGAGAGGAGCAGGAATGTTTAGACCGGGCTAAAACATCAGAAGTGCCTTGCAAAAAAGCTCCTGCTGATCATGTTTAGAACACAGTGAGCTTTAAACTGTGACACAAACATTGCTGCCACTCTTCACTCTTTCTCCTAAAAGTGCATTTGAACCCAACGTTTCTGGTGCGCTCTCTCGTTTCGAGAGGAGTTGTGACAGGGGAGGACGAGCACTTGGACTCTAATCCCACATCCGAAGGGCCAGCAGGGAAACTCCTGCTGGGCATCTTCAGCACACAGTGAGCTTTGCAACTCTGCAACACACATTGCTGTCACCTCTCACTTTCCTACCTCAAAGTCCAATTGAATCCTACATCTCCTGTGCTTGCTCTTGGTGAGCAGTAGGAGAATATAGCACTTACGTTTGGACTCTGCTGAAACAGCAGAAGAGACAGTCCAGAAAGTTCCCACTGATCATCTTCAGCGCACAGTGAGCTTTGCAACTCTGAAACACACATTGCTGTCACTCCTCACTTCATCTCCTAATAGTCCCTTTGAATCCATGGTCTCTCGCGCCCTCTCTCGTTTGAACAGCAGCAGTGACAGGTGAACACGAGCTCTTGGCCTCTGCTCCCACAGCCGAAGAGCCAGGAGTGAAAGCTCCGGCTGGGCATCTTCAGCAATTAGTCAGCTTTGCAACTGTGACACATATATTGCGGTTGCTCCCCACTTTCCTACCTCAAAGTCCAATTGAATCCAAAATCTCTGTGCCCTTTCTCTGCTGGGCAGCAGCAGAGAGAGTAGAGCCGGAACGTTTTGTCCCTGCTAAAAGAGCAGAAGAGCCAGGACAAAATGTTCCTGCAGATCATCTTCAGCGCACAGCGAGCTTTGCAACTCTGCAACACGCATTGCTGTCACTCCTCCCTTTCCTGCCTGAAAGACCAACTGAATCCACCATCTCTGTGCCCGCTCTCTGCTGAGCAGCAACAGAAAGAGAGGAGCAGGAATGTTGAGACTGGGCTGAAAGAGCAGAAGCGCCTTGCAAAAAAGCTCCTGCTGATCATGTTTAGCACACAGTGAGCTTTAAACTGTGACACAAACATTGCTGTCACTCTTCACTCTGTCTCCTAAAAGTGCATTTGAATCCAACGTTTCTGGTGCGCTCTCTTGTTTCGAGAGGAGTTGTGACAGGGGAGGACGAGCGCTTGGACTCTAATCCCACAGCCGAAGGGTCAGCAGGGAAACTGCTGCTGGGCATCTTCAGCACACAGTGAGCTTTGCAACTCTGCAACACGCATTGCTGTCACTCCTCCCTTTCTTGCCAGAAAGACCAATTGATTCCAACATCTCTGTGCCCGCTCTCTGCTGAGCAGCAACAGAGAGAGAGGATCAGGAATGTTTAGACTGGGCTAAAACAGCAGAAGTGCCTTGCAAAAAAGCTCCTGCTGATCATGTTTAGCACACAGTGAGCTTTAAACTGTGACACAAACATTGCTGCCACTCTTCACTCTTTCTCCTAAAAGTGCATTTGAATCCAACGTTTCTGGTGCGCTCTCACGTTTCGAGAGGAGTTGTGACAGGGGAGGACGAGCGCTTGGACTCGAATCCCACAGCCGAAGGGCCAGCAGGGAAACTCCTGCTGGGCATCTTCAGCACACAGTGAGCTTTGCAACTCTGCAACACACATTGCTGTCACCTCTCACTTTCCTACCTCAAAGTCCAATTGAATCCTACATCTCCTGTGCTTGCTCTTTGGGAGCAGTAGCAGAATATAGCACTTACGTTTGGACTCTGCTGAAACAGCAGAAGATACAGTCCAGAAAGTTCCCACTGGTCATCTTCAGAGCACAGCGATCTTTGCAACTCTGCAACAGACATTGCTGTCACTCCTCCCATTCCTGCCTGAAAGACCAACTGAATCCACCATCTCTGTGCCCGCTCTCGGCTGAGCAGCAACAGAGAGAGTAGAGCAGGAATGTTGAGACTGTTCTAAAACAGCAGAAGAGCCTTGCAAAAAAGCTCCTGCTGATCATGTTTAGCACACAGAGAGCTTTAAACTGTGACACAAACATTGCTGTCACTCCTCACTTTATCTCCTAAAAGTGCATTTGAATCCAACGTTTCTGGTGCGCTCTCTCGTTTCGAGGGGGTTGTGACAGGGGAGGACGAGCGCTTGGACTCTAATCCCACAGCCGAAGGGCCAGCAGGGAAACTCCTGCTGGGCATCTTCAGCACACAGTGAGCTTTGCAACTCTGCAACACACATTGCTGTCACTCCTCCCTTTCCTGCCTGAAAGACCAATTGATTCCAACATCTCTGTGCCCGCTCTCTGCTGAGCAGCAACAGAAAGAGAGGAGCAGGAATGTTTAGACTGGGCTAAAACATCAGAAGTGCCTTGCAAAAAAGCTCCTGCTGATCATGTTTAGAACACAGTGAGCTTTAAACTGTGACACAAACATTGCTGCCACTCTTCACTCTTTCTCCTAAAAGTGCATTTGAACCCAACGTTTCTGGTGCGCTCTCTCGTTTCGAGAGGAGTTGTGACAAGGGAGGACGAGCGCTTGGACTCTAATCCCACAGCCGAAGGTCCAGCAGGGAAACTCCTGCTGGGCATCTTCAGCACACAGTGAGCTTTGCAACTCTGCAACACACATTGCTCTCACCTATCACTTTCCTACCTCAAAGTCCAATTGAATCCTACATCTCCTGTGCTTGCTCTTGGTGAGCAGTAGCAGAATATAGCACTTACGTTTGGACTCTGCTGAAACAGCAGAAGAGACAGTCCAGAAAGTTCCCACTGATCATCTTCAGCGCACAGTGAGCTTTGCAACTCTGAAACACACATTGCTGTCACTCCTCACTTCATCTCCTAATAGTCCCTTTGAATCCATGGTCTCTCGCGCCCTCTCTCGTTTGAACAGCAGCAGTGACAGGTGAACACGAGCTCTTGGCCTCTGCTCCCACAGCCGAAGAGCCAGGAGTGAAAGCTCCGGCTGGGCATCTTCAGCAATTAGTCAGCTTTGCAACTGTGACACATATATTGCGGTTGCTCCTCACTTTCCTACCTCAAAGTCCAATTGAATCCAAAATCTCTGTGCCCTTTCTCTGCTGGGCAGCAGCAGAGAGAGTAGAGCCGGAACGTTTTGTCCCTGCTAAAAGAGCAGAAGAGCCAGGACAAAATGTTCCTGCAGATCATCTTCAGCGCACAGCGAGCTTTGCAACTCTGCAACACGCATTGCTGTCACTCCTCCCTTTCCTGCCTGAAAGACCAACTGAATCCACCATCTCTGTGCCCGCTCTCGGCTGAGCAGCAACAGAGAGAGTAGAGCAGGAATGTTGAGACTGTGCTAAAACAGCAGAAGAGCCTTGCAAAAAAGCTCCTGCTGATCATGTTTAGCACACAGTGAGCTTTAAACTGTGACACAAACATTGCTGCCACTCTTCACTCTTTCTCCTAAAAGTGCATTTCAACCCAACGTTTCTGGTGCGCTCTCTCGTTTCGAGAGGAGTTGTGACAGGGGAGGACGAGCGCTTGGAATCTAATCCCACAGCCGAAGGGCCAGCAGGGAAACTCCTGCTGGGCATCTTCAGCACACAGTGAGCTTTGCAACTCTGCAACACACATTGCTGTCACTCCTCCCTTTCCTGCCTGAAAGACCAATTGATTCCAACATCTCTGTGCCCGCTCTCTGCTGAGCAGCAACAGAAAGAGAGGAGCAGGAATGTTTAGACTGGGCTAAAACAGCAGAAGTGCCTTGCAAAAAAGCTCCTGCTGATCATGTTTAGCACACAGTGAGCTTTAAACTGTGACACAAACATTGCTGCCACTCTTCACTCTTTCTCCTAAAAGTGCATTTGAATCCAACGTTTCTGGTGCGCTCTCTCGTTTCGAGAGGAGTTGTGACAGGGGAGGACGAACGCTTGGACTCTAATCCCTCAGCCGAAGGGCCAGCAGGTAAACTCCTGCTGGGCATCTTCAGCACACAGTGAGCTTTGCAACTCTGAAACACACATTGCTGTCACCTCTCACTTTCCTACCTCAAAGTCCAATTGAATCCTACATCTCCTGTGCTTGCTCTTGGTGAGCAGTAGCAGAATATAGCACTTACGTTTGGACTCTGCTGAAACAGCAGAAGAGACAGTCCAGAAAGTTCCCACTGATCATCTTCAGCGCACAGTGAGCTTTGCAACTCTGAAACACACATTGCTGTCACTCCTCACTTCATCTCCTAATAGTCCCTTTGAATCCATGGTCTCTCGCGCCCTCTCTCGTTTGAACAGCAGCAGTGACAGGTGAACACGAGCTCTTGGCCTCTGCTCCCACAGCCGAAGAGCCAGGAGTGAAAGCTCCGGCTGGGCATCTTCAGCAATTAGTCAGCTTTGCAACTGTGACACATATATTGCGGTTGCTCCTCACTTTCCTACCTCAAAGTCCAATTGAATCCAAAATCTCTGTGCCCTTTCTCTGCTGGGCAGCAGCAGAGAGAGTAGAGCCGGAACGTTTTGTCCCTGCTAAAAGAGCAGAAGAGCCAGGACAAAATGTTCCTGCAGATCATCTTCAGCGCACAGCGAGCTTTGCAACTCTGCAACACGCATTGCTGTCACTCCTCCCTTTCCTGCCTGAAAGACCAACTGAATCCACCATCTCTGTGCCCGCTCTCGGCTGAGCAGCAACAGAGAGAGTAGAGCAGGAATGTTGAGACTGTGCTAAAACAGCAGAAGAGCCTTGCAAAAAAGCTCCTGCTGATCATGTTTAGCACACAGTGAGCTTTAAACTGTGACACAAACATTGCTGCCACTCTTCACTCTTTCTCCTAAAAGTGCATTTCAACCCAACGTTTCTGGTGCGCTCTCTCGTTTCGAGAGGAGTTGTGACAGGGGAGGACGAGCGCTTGGAATCTAATCCCACAGCCGAAGGGCCAGCAGGGAAACTCCTGCTGGGCATCTTCAGCACACAGTGAGCTTTGCAACTCTGCAACACACATTGCTGTCACTCCTCCCTTTCCTGCCTGAAAGACCAATTGATTCCAACATCTCTGTGCCCGCTCTCTGCTGAGCAGCAACAGAAAGAGAGGAGCAGGAATGTTTAGACTGGGCTAAAACAGCAGAAGTGCCTTGCAAAAAAGCTCCTGCTGATCATGTTTAGCACACAGTGAGCTTTAAACTGTGACACAAACATTGCTGCCACTCTTCACTCTTTCTCCTAAAAGTGCATTTGAATCCAACGTTTCTGGTGCGCTCTCTCGTTTCGAGAGGAGTTGTGACAGGGGAGGACGAACGCTTGGACTCTAATCCCTCAGCCGAAGGGCCAGCAGGTAAACTCCTGCTGGGCATCTTCAGCACACAGTGAGCTTTGCAACTCTGAAACACACATTGCTGTCACCTCTCACTTTCCTACCTCAAAGTCCAATTGAATCCTACATCTCCTGTGCTTGCTCTTTGTGAGCAGTAGCAGAATATAGCACTTACGTTTGGACTCTGCTGAAACAGCAGAAGAGACAGTCCAGAAAGTTCCCACTGATCATCTTCAGCGCGCAGTGAGCTTTGCAACGCTGAAACACACATTGCTGTCACTCCTCACTTCATCTCCTAATAGTCCCTTTGAATCCATGGTCTCTCGCGCCCTCTCTCGTTTGAACAGCAGCAGTGACAGGTGAACACGAGCTCTTGGCCTCTGCTCCCACAGCCGAAGAGCCAGGAGTGAAAGCTCCGGCTGGGCATCTTCAGCAATTAGTCAGCTTTGCAACTGTGACACATATATTGCGGTTGCTCCTCACTTTCCTACCTCAAAGTCCAATTGAATCCAAAATCTCTGTGCCCTTTCTCTGCTGGGCAGCAGCAGAGAGAGTAGAGCCGGAACGTTTTGTCCCTGCTAAAAGAGCAGAAGAGCCAGGACAAAATGTTCCTGCAGATCATCTTCAGCGCACAGCGATCTTTGCAACTCTGCAACACGCATTGCTGTCACTCCTCCCTTTCCTGCCTGAAAGACCAACTGAATCCACCATCTCTGTGCCCGCTCTCGGCTGAGCAGCAACAGAGAGAGTAGAGCAGGAATGTTGAGACTGTTCTAAAACAGCAGAAGAGCCTTGCAAAAAAGCTCCTGCTGATCATGTTTAGCACACAGAGAGCTTTAAACTGTGACACAAACATTGCTGTCACTCCTCACTTTATCTCCTTAAAGTGCATTTGAATCCAACGTTTCTGGTGCACTCTCTCGTTTCGAGGGGGTTGTGACAGGGGAGGACGAGCGCTTGGACTCTAATCCCACAGCCGAAGGGCCAGCAGGGAAACTCCTGCTGGGCATCTTCAGCACACAGTGAGCTTTGCAACTCTGCAACACACATTGCTGTCACTCCTCCCTTTCCTGCCTGAAAGACCAATTGATTCCAACATCTCTGTGCCCGCTCTCTGCTGAGCAGCAACAGAAAGAGAGGAGCAGGAATGTTTAGACTGGGCTAAAACATCAGAAGTGCCTTGCAAAAAAGCTCCTGCTGATCATGTTTAGAACACAGTGAGCTTTAAACTGTGACACAAACATTGCTGCCACTCTTCACTCTTTCTCCTAAAAGTGCATTTGAACCCAACGTTTCTGGTGCGCTCTCTCGTTTCGAGAGGAGTTGTGACAGGGGAGGACGAGCGCTTGGACTCTAATCCCACAGCCGAAGGGCCAGCAGGGAAACTCCTGCTGGGCATCTTCAGCACACAGTGAGCTTTGCAACTCTGCAACACACATTGCTGTCACCTCTCACTTTCCTACCTCAAAGTCCAATTGAATCCTACATCTCCTGTGCTTGCTCTTGGTGAGCAGTAGCAGAATATAGCACTTACGTTTGGACTCTGCTGAAACAGCAGAAGAGACAGTCCAGAAAGTTCCCACTGATCATCTTCAGCGCACAGTGAGCTTTGCAACTCTGAAACACACATTGCTGTCACTCCTCACTTCATCTCCTAATAGTCCCTTTGAATCCATGGTCTCTCGCGCCCTCTCTCGTTTGAACAGCAGCAGTGACAGGTGAACACGAGCTCTTGGCCTCTGCTCCCACAGCCGAAGAGCCAGGAGTGAAAGCTCCGGCTGGGCATCTTCAGCAATTAGTCAGCTTTGCAACTGTGACACATATATTGCGGTTGCTCCTCACTTTCCTACCTCAAAGTCCAATTGAATCCAAAATCTCTGTGCCCTTTCTCTGCTGGGCAGCAGCAGAGAGAGTAGAGCCGGAACGTTTTGTCCCTGCTAAAAGAGCAGAAGAGCCAGGACAAAATGTTCCTGCAGATCATCTTCAGCGCACAGCGAGCTTTGCAACTCTGCAACACGCATTGCTGTCACTCCTCCCTTTCCTGCCTGAAAGACCAACTGAATCCACCATCTCTGTGCCCGCTCTCGGCTGAGCAGCAACAGAGAGAGTAGAGCAGGAATGTTGAGACTGTGCTAAAACAGCAGAAGAGCCTTGCAAAAAAGCTCCTGCTGATCATGTTTAGCACACAGTGAGCTTTAAACTGTGACACAACCATTGCTGCCACTCTTCACTCTTTCTCCTAAAAGTGCATTTCAACCCAACGTTTCTGGTGCGCTCTCTCGTTTCGAGAGGAGTTGTGACAGGGGAGGACGAGCGCTTGGACTCTAATCCCACAGCTGAAGGGCCAGCAGGGAAAATCCTGCTGGGCATCTTCAGCACACAGTTAGCTTTGCAACTCTAAAACACACATTGCTGTCACCTCTCACTTTCCTACCTGAAAGTCCAATTGATTCCAAACTCTCTGTGCCCGCTCTCTGCTGAGCAGCAACAGAAAGAGAGGAGCAGAAATGTTTAGACTGTGCTAAAACAGCAGAAGAGCCTTGCAAAAAAGCTCCTGCTTATCATGTTTAGCACACAGCGAGCTTTGAACTGTGACACAAACATTGCTGTCACTCTTCACTCTGTCTCCTAAAAGTGCATTTGAATCCAACGTTTCTGGTGCGCGCTCTCGTTTCGAGAGGAGCTGTGACAGGGGAGGACGAGCGCTTGGACTCTAATCCCACAGCCGAAGGGCCAGCAGGGAAACTCCTGCTGGGCATCTTCAGCACACAGTGAGCTTTGCAACTCTGCAACACACATTGCTGTCACCTCTCACTTTCCTACCTCAAAGTCCAATTGAATCCTACATCTCCTGTGCTTGCTCTTGGTGAGCAGTAGCAGAATATAGCACTTACGTTTGGACTCTGCTGAAACAGCAGAAGAGCCTTGCAAAAAAGCTCCTGCTGATCATGTTTAGCACACAGAGAGCTTTAAACTGTGACACAAACATTGCTGTCACTCCTCACTTTATCTCCTAAAAGTGCATTTGAATCCAACGTTTCTGGTGCGCTCTCTCGTTTCGAGAGGAGTCGTGACAGGGGAGGACGAGCGCTTGGACTCTAATGCCACAGCCGAAGGGCCAGCAGGGAAACTCCTGCTGGGCATCTTCAGCACACAGTGAGCTTTGCAACTCTGCAACACACATTGCTGTCACTCCTCCCTTTCCTGCCTGAAAGACCAATTGATTCCAACATCTCTGTGCCCGCTCTCTGCTGAGCAGCAACAGAAAGAGAGGAGCAGGAATGTTTAGACTGGGCTAAAACATCAGAAGTGCCTTGCAAAAAAGCTCCTGCTGATCATGTTTAGAACACAGTGAGCTTTAAACTGTGACACAAACATTGCTGCCACTCTTCACTCTTTCTCCTAAAAGTGCATTTGAACCCAACGTTTCTGGTGCGCTCTCTCGTTTCGAGAGGAGTTGTGACAGGGGAGGACGAGCGCTTGGACTCTAATCCCACAGCCGAAGGGCCAGCAGGGAAACTCCTGCTGGGCATCTTCAGCACACAGTGAGCTTTGCAACTCTGAAACACACATTGCTGTCACCTCTCACTTTCCTACCTCAAAGTCCAATTGAATCCTACATCTCCTGTGCTTGCTCTTGGTGAGCAGTAGCAGAATATAGCACTTACGTTTGGACTCTGCTGAAACAGCAGAAGAGACAGTCCAGAAAGTTCCCACTGATCATCTTCAGCGCACAGTGAGCTTTGCAACTCTGAAACACACATTGCTGTCACTCCTCACTTCATCTCCTAATAGTCCCTTTGAATCCATGGTCTCTCGCGCCCTCTCTCGTTTGAACAGCAGCAGTGACAGGTGAACACGAGCTCTTGGCCTCTGCTCCCACAGCCGAAGAGCCAGGAGTGAAAGCTCCGGCTGGGCATCTTCAGCAATTAGTCAGCTTTGCAACTGTGACACATATATTGCGGTTGCTCCTCACTTTCCTACCTCAAAGTCCAATTGAATCCAAAATCTCTGTGCCCTTTCTCTGCTGGGCAGCAGCAGAGAGAGTAGAGCCGGAACGTTTTGTCCCTGCTAAAAGAGCAGAAGAGCCAGGACAAAATGTTCCTGCAGATCATCTTCAGCGCACAGCGAGCTTTGCAACTCTGCAACACGCATTGCTGTCACTCCTCCCTTTCCTGCCTGAAAGACCAACTGAATCCACCATCTCTGTGCCCGCTCTCGGCTGAGCAGCAACAGAGAGAGTAGAGCAGGAATGTTGAGACTGTGCTAAAACAGCAGAAGAGCCTTGCAAAAAAGCTCCTGCTGATCATGTTTAGCACACAGTGAGCTTTAAACTGTGACACAAACATTGCTGCCACTCTTCACTCTTTCTCCTAAAAGTGCATTTCAACCCAACGTTTCTGGTGCGCTCTCTCGTTTCGAGAGGAGTTGTGACAGGGGAGGACGAGCGCTTGGACTCTAATCCCACAGCTGAAGGGCCAGCAGGGAAACTCCTGCTGGGCATCTTCAGCACACAGTTAGCTTTGCAACTCTAAAACACACATTGCTGTCACCTCTCACTTTCCTACCTGAAAGTCCAATTGATTCCAAACTCTCTGTGCCCGCTCTCTGCTGAGCAGCAACAGAAAGAGAGGAGCAGGAATGTTTAGACTGTGCTAAAACAGCAGAAGAGCCTTGCAAAAAAGCTCCTGCTTATCATGTTTAGCACACAGCGAGCTTTGAACTGTGACACAAACATTGCTGTCACTCTTCACTCTGTCTCCTAAAAGTGCATTTGAATCCAACGTTTCTGGTGCGCGCTCTCGTTTCGAGAGGAGCTGTGACAGGGGAGGACGAGCGCTTGGACTCTAATCCCACAGCCGAAGGGCCAGCAGGGAAACTCCTGCTGGGCATCTTCAGCACACAGTGAGCTTTGCAACTCTGCAACACATATTGCTGTCACCTCTCACTTTCCTACCTGAAAGTCCAATTGAATCCTACATCTCCTGTGCTTGCTCTTTGTGAGCAGTAGCAGAATATAGCACATACGTTTGGACTCTGCTGAAACAGCAGAAGAGCCTTGCAAAAAAGCTCCTGCTGATCATGTTTAGCACACAGCGAGCTTTAAACTGTGACACAAACATTGCTGTCACTCCTCACTTTATCTCCTAAAAGTGCATTTGAATCCAACGTTTCTGGTGCGCTCTCTCGTTCCGAGAGGAGTTGTGACATGGGAGGACGAGCGCTTGGAATCTAATCCCACAGCCGAAGGGCCAGCAGGGAAACTCCTGCTGGGCATCTTCAGCACACAGTGAGCTTTGCAACTCTGCAACACACATTGCTGTCACTCCTCCCTTTCCTGCCTGAAAGACCAATTGATTCCAACATCTCTGTGCCCCCTCTCTGCTGAGCAGCAACAGAAAGAGAGGAGCAGGAATGTTTAGACTGGGCTAAAACAGCAGAAGTGCCTTGCAAAAAAGCTCCTGCTGATCATGTTTAGCACACAGTGAGCTTTAAACTGTGACACAAACATTGCTGCCACTCTTCACTCTTTCTCCTAAAAGTGCATTTGAATCCAACGTTTCTGGTGCGCTCTCTCGTTTCGAGAGGAGTTGTGACAGGGGAGGACGAACGCTTGGACTCTAATCCCTCAGCCGAAGGGCCAGCAGGTAAACTCCTGCTGGGCATCTTCAGCACACAGTGAGCTTTGCAACTCTGAAACACACATTGCTGTCACCTCTCACTTTCCTACCTCAAAGTCCAATTGAATCCTACATCTCCTGTGCTTGCTCTTTGTGAGCAGTAGCAGAATATAGCACTTACGTTTGGACTCTGCTGAAACAGCAGAAGAGACAGTCCAGAAAGTTCCCACTGATCATCTTCAGCACGCAGTGAGCTTTGCAACGCTGAAACACACATTGCTGTCACTCCTCACTTCATCTCCTAATAGTCCCTTTGAATCCATGGTCTCTCGCGCCCTCTCTCGTTTGAACAGCAGCAGTGACAGGTGAACACGAGCTCTTGGCCTCTGCTCCCACAGCCGAAGAGCCAGGAGTGAAAGCTCCGGCTGGGCATCTTCAGCAATTAGTCAGCTTTGCAACTGTGACACATATATTGCGGTTGCTCCTCACTTTCCTACCTCAAAGTCCAATTGAATCCAAAATCACTGTGCCCTTTCTCTGCTGGGCAGCAGCAGAGAGAGTAGAGCAGGAACGTTTTGTCCCTGCTAAAAGAGCAGAAGAGCCAGGACAAAATGTTCCTGCAGATCATCTTCAGCGCACAGCGAGCTTTGCAACTCTGCAACAGACATTGCTGTCACTCCTCCCTTTCCTGCCTGAAAGACCAACTGAATCCACCATCTCTGTGCCCGCTCTCTGCTGAGCAGCAACAGAGAGAGTAGAGCAGGAATGTTTAGACTGGACTAAAACAGCAGAAGCGCCTTGCAAAAAAGCTCCTGCTGATCATGTTTAGCACACAGTGAGCTTTAAACTGTGACACAAACATTGCTGTCACTCTTCACTCTGTCTCCTAAAAGTGCATTTGAATCCAACGTTTCTGGTGCGCTCTCTTGTTTCGAGAGGAGTTGTGACAGGGGAGGACGAGCGCTTGGACTCTAATCCCACAGCCGAAGGGCCAGCAGGGAAACTCCTGCTGGGCATCTTCAGCACACAGTGAGCTTTGCAACTCTGCAACACACATTGCTGTCACCTCTCACTTTCCTACCTGAAAGCCCAATTGAATCCTACATCTCCTGTGCTTGCTCTTTGTGAGCAGTAGCAGAATATAGCACTTACGTTTGGACTCTGCTGAAACAGCAGAAGAGACATTCCAGAAAGTTCCCACTGATCATCTTCAGCGCACAGTGAGCTTTGCAGCTCTGAAACACACATTGCTGTCACTCCTCACTTCATCCCCTAATAGTCCCTTTGAATCCATGGTCTCTCGCGCCCTCTCTCGTTTGAACAGCAGCAGTGACAGGTGAACGCGAGCTCTTGGCCTCTGCTCCCACAGCCGAAGAGCCAGGAGTGAAAGCTCCGGCTGGGCATCTTCAGCAACTAGTCAGCTTTGCAACTGTGACACATATATTGCGGTTGCTCCTCACTTTCCTACCTCAAAGTCCAATTGAATCCAAAATCTCTGGGCCCTTTCTCTGCTGGGCAGCAGCAGAGAGAGTAGAGCCGGAACGTTTTGTCCCTGCTAAAAGAGCAGAAGAGCCAGGACAAAATGTTCCTGCAGATCATCTTCAGCGCACAGCGAGCTTTGCAACTCTGCAACACGCATTGCTGTCACTCCTCCCTTTCCTGCCTGAAAGACCAATTGATTCCAACATCTCTGTGCCCGCTCTCTGTTGAGCAGCAACAGAAAGAGTAGAGCAGGAATGTTTAGACTGGACTAAAACAGCAGAAGCGCCTTGCAAAAAAGCTCCTGCTGATCATGTTTAGCACACAGTGAGCTTTAAACTGTGACACAAACATTGCTGTCACTCTTCACTCTTTCTCCTAAAAGTGCATTTGAATCCAACGTTTCTGGTGCGCTCTCTCGGTTCGAGAGGAGTTGTGACAGGGGAGGACGAGCGCTTGGACTCTAATCCCACAGCCGAAGGGCCAGCAGGGAAACTCCTGCTGGGCATCTTCAGCACACAGTGAGCTTTGCAACTCTGCAACACACATTGCTGTCACTCCTCCCTTTCCTGCCTGAAAGACCAACTGAATCCACCATCTCTGTGCCCGCTCTCGGCTGAGCAGCAACAGAGAGAGTAGAGCAGGAATGTTGAGACTGTGCTAAAACAGCAGAAGAGCCTTGCAAAAAAGCTCCTGCTGATCATGTTTAGCACACAGCGAGCTTTAAACTGTGACACAAACATTGCTGTCACTCCTCACTTTATCTCCTAAAAGTGCATTTGAATCCAACGTTTCTGGTGCGCTCTCTCGTTTCGAGAGGAGTTGTGACAGGGGAGGACGAGCGCTTGGAATCTAATCCCACAGCCGAAGGGCCAGCAGGGAAACTCCTGCTGGGCATCTTCAGCACACAGTGAGCTTTGCAACTCTGCAACACACATTGCTGTCACTCCTCCCATTCCTGCCTGAAAGACCAATTGATTCCAACATCTCTGTGCCCGCTCTCTGCTGAGTAGCAACAGAAAGAGAGGAGCAGGAATGTTTAGACCGGGCTAAAACAGCAGAAGTGCCTTGCAAAGAAGCTCCTGCTGATCATGTTTAGCACACAGTGAGCTTTAAACTGTGACACAAACATTGCTGCCACTCTTCACTCTTTCTCCTAAAAGTGCATTTGAATCCAACGTTTCTGGTGCGCTCTCTCGTTTTGAGAGGAGTTGTGACAGGGGAGGACGAACACTTGGACTCTAATCCCACAGCCGAAGGGCCAGAAGGGAAACTGCTGCTGGGCATCTTCAGCACACAGTGAGCTTTGCAACTCTGAAACACACATTGCTGTCACTCCTCCCTTTCCTGCCTGAAAGACCAATTGATTCCAACATCTCTGTGCCCGCTCTCTGTTGAGCAGCAACAGAAAGAGTAGAGCAGGAATGTTTAGACTGGACTAAAACAGCAGAAGAGCCTTGCAAAAAAGCTCCTGCTGATCATGTTTAGCACACAGTGAGCTTTAAACTGTGACACAAACATTGCTGTCACTCCTCACTTTATCTCCTAAAAGTGCATTTGAATCCAACGTTTCTGGTGCGCTCTCTCGCTTCAAGAGGAGTTGTGACAGGGGAGGACGAGCGCTTGGACTCTAATCCCACAGCCGAAGGGCCAGCAGGGAAACTGCTGCTGGGCATCTTCAGCACACAGTGAGCTTTGCAACTCTGCAACACACATTGCTGTCACTCCTCCCTTTCCTGCCTGAAAGACCAACTGAATCCACCATCTCTGTGCCCGCTCTCGGCTGAGCAGCAACAGAGAGAGTAGAGCAGGAATGTTGAGACTGTGCTAAAACAGCAGAAGAGCCTTGCAAAAAAGCTCCTGCTGATCATGTTTAGCACACAGCGAGCTTTAAACTGTGACACAAACATTGCTGCCACTCTTCACTCTTTCTCCTAAAAGTGCATTTGAATCCAACGTTTCTGGTGCGCTCTCTCGTTTCGAGAGGAGTTGTGACAGGGGAGGACGAGCGCTTGGACTCTAATCCCACAGCCGAAGGGCCAGCAGGGAAACTCCTGCTGGGCATCTTCAGCACACAGTGAGCTTTGCAACTCTGCAACACACATTGCTGTCACCTCTCACTTTCCTACCTGAAAGTCCAATTGAATCCTACATCTCCTGTGCTTGCTCTTTGTGAGCAGTAGCAGAATATAGCACTTACGTTTGGACTCTGCTGAAACAGCAGAAGAGACAGTCCAGAAAGTTCCCACTGGTCATCTTCAGAGCACAGCGATCTTTGCAACTCTGCAACAGACATTGCTGTCACTCCTCCCATTCCTGCCTGAAAGACCAACTGAATCCACCATCTCTGTGCCCGCTCTCTGCTGAGCAGCAACAGAGAGAGTAGAGCAGGAATGTTGCGACTGTGCTAAAACAGCAGAAGAGCCTTGCAAAAAAGCTCCTGCTTATCATGTTTAGCACACAGCGAGCTTTGAACTGTGACACAAACATTGCTGACACTCTTCACTCTGTCTCCTAAAAGTGCATTTGAATCCAACGTTTCTGGTGCGCTCTCTCGTTTCGAGAGGAGTTGTGACAGGGGAGGACGAGCGCTTGGACTCTAATCCCACAGCCGAAGGGCCAGCAGGGAAACTCCTGCTGGGCATCTTCAGCACACAGTGAGCTTTGCAACTCTGCAACACACATTGCTGTCACCTCTCACTTTCCTACCTGAAAGTCCAATTGAATCCTACATCTCCTGTGCTTGATCTTTGTGAGCAGTAGCAGAATATAGTACTTACGTTTGGACTCTGCTGAAACAGCAGAAGAGACAGTCCAGAAAGTTCCCACTGGTCATCTTCAGAGCACAGCGATCTTTGCAACTCTGCAACAGACATTGCTGTCACTCCTCCCTTTCCTGCCTGAAAGACCAACTGTATCCACAATCTCTGTGCCTGCTCTCTGCTGAGCAGCAACAGAGAGAGTAGAGCAGGAATGTTGAGACAGTGCTAAAGCAGCAGAAGAGCCTTTGCAAAAAAGCTCCTGCTGATCATGTTTAGCACACAGTGAGCTTTAAACTGTGACACAAACATTGCTGCCACTCTTCACTCTTTCTCCTAAAAGTGCATTTGAATCCTACGTTTCTGGTGCGCTCTCTCGTTTCGAGAGGAGTTGTGACAGGGGAGGACGAGCGCTTGGACTCTAATCCCACAGCCGAAGGGCCAGCAGGGAAACTGCTGCTGGGCATCTTCAGCACACAGTGAGCTTTGCAACTCTGAAACACACATTGCTGTCACCTCTCACTTTCCTACCTCAAAGTCCAATTGAATCCTACATCTCCTGTGCTTGCTCTTTGGGAGCAGTAGCAGAATATAGCACTTACGTTTGGACTCTGCTGAAACAGCAGAAGAGACAGTCCAGAAAGTTCCCACTGATCATCTTCAGCGCACAGTGAGCTTTGCAACGCTGAAACACACATTGCTGTCACTCCTCACTTCATCTCCTAATAGTCCCTTTGAATCCATGGTCTCTCGCGCCCTCTCTCGTTTGAACAGCAGCAGTGACAGGTGAACACGAGCTCTTGGCCTCTGCTCCCACAGCCGAAGAGCCAGGAGTGAAAGCTCCGGCTGGGCATCTTCAGCAATTAGTCAGCTTTGCAACTGTGACACATATATTGCGGTTGCTCCTCACTTTCCTACCTCAAAGTCCAATTGAATCCAAAATCTCTGTGCCCTTTCTCTGCTGGGCAGCAGCAGAGAGAGTAGAGCAGGAACGTTTTGTCCCTGCTAAAAGAGCAGAAGAGCCAGGACAAAATGTTCCTGCAGATCATCTTCAGCGCACAGCGAGCTTTGCAACTCTGCAACACGCATTGCTGTCACTCCTCCCTTTCCTGCCTGAAAGACCAACTGAATCCACCATCTCTGTGCCCGCTCTCTGCTGAGCAGCAACAGAGAGAGTAGAGCAGGAATGTTGAGACTGTGCTAAAACAGCAGAAGAGCCTTGCAAAAAAGCTCCTGCTGATCATGTTTAGCACACAGTGAGCTTTAAACTGTGACACAAACATTGCTGCCACTCTTCACTCTTTCTCCTAAAAGTGCATTTGAATCCAACGTTTCTGGTGCGCTCTCTCGTTTCGAGAGGAGTTGTGACAGGGGAGGACGAGCGCTTGGACTCTAATCCCACAGCCGAAGGGCCAGCAGGGAAACTCCTGCTGGGCATCTTCAGCACACAGTGAGCTTTGCAACTCTGCAACACACATTGCTGTCACCTCTCACTTTCCTACCTGAAAGTCCAATTGAATCCTACATCTCCTGTGCTTGATCTTTGTGAGCAGTAGCAGAATATAGTACTTACGTTTGGACTCTGCTGAAACAGCAGAAGAGACAGTCCAGAAAGTTCCCACTGGTCATCTTCAGAGCACAGCGATCTTTGCAACTCTGCAACAGACATTGCTGTCACTCCTCCCTTTCCTGCCTGAAAGACCAACTGTATCCACAATCTCTGTGCCCGCTCTCTGCTGAGCAGCAACAGAGAGAGTAGAGCAGGAATGTTGAGACAGTGCTAAAGCAGCAGAAGAGCCTTTGCAAAAAAGCTCCTGCTGATCATGTTTAGCACACAGTGAGCTTTAAACTGTGACACAAACATTGCTGCCACTCTTCACTCTTTCTCCTAAAAGTGCATTTGAATCCTACGTTTCTGGTGCGCTCTCTCGTTTCGAGAGGAGTTGTGACAGGGGAGGACGAGCGCTTGGACTCTAATCCCACAGCCGAAGGGCCAGCAGGGAAACTGCTGCTGGGCATCTTCAGCACACAGTGAGCTTTGCAACTCTGAAACACACATTGCTGTCACCTCTCACTTTCCTACCTCAAAGTCCAATTGAATCCTACATCTCCTGTGCTTGCTCTTGGTGAGCAGTAGCAGAATATAGCACTTACGTTTGGACTCTGCTGAAACAGCAGAAGAGACAGTCCAGAAAGTTCCCACTGATCATCTTCAGCGCACAGTGAGCTTTGCAACGCTGAAACACACATTGCTGTCACTCCTCACTTCATCTCCTAATAGTCCCTTTGAATCCATGGTCTCTCGCGCCCTCTCTCGTTTGAACAGCAGCAGTGACAGGTGAACACGAGCTCTTGGCCTCTGCTCCCACAGCCGAAGAGCCAGGAGTGAAAGCTCCGGCTGGGCATCTTCAGCAATTAGTCAGCTTTGCAACTGTGACACATATATTGCGGTTGCTCCTCACTTTCCTACCTCAAAGTCCAATTGAATCCAAAATCTCTGTGCCCTTTCTCTGCTGGGCAGCAGCAGAGAGAGTAGAGCAGGAACGTTTTGTCCCTGCTAAAAGAGCAGAAGAGCCAGGACAAAATGTTCCTGCAGATCATCTTCAGCGCACAGCGAGCTTTGCAACTCTGCAACACGCATTGCTGTCACTCCTCCCTTTCCTGCCTGAAAGACCAACTGAATCCACCATCTCTGTGCCCGCTCTCTGCTGAGCAGCAACAGAGAGAGTAGAGCAGGAATGTTGAGACTGTGCTAAAACAGCAGAAGAGCCTTGCAAAAAAGCTCCTGCTGATCATGTTTAGCACACAGTGAGCTTTAAACTGTGACACAAACATTGCTGCCACTCTTCACTCTTTCTCCTAAAAGTGCATTTGAATCCAACGTTTCTGGTGCGCTCTCTCGTTTCGAGAGGAGTTGTGACAGGGGAGGACGAGCGCTTGGACTCTAATCCCACAGCCGAAGGGCCAGCAGGGAAACTCCTGCTGGGCATCTTCAGCACACAGTGAGCTTTGCAACTCTGCAACACACATTGCT